>NC_066343.1:24450644-24605644 GCF_022539315.1 Serinus canaria | reverse complement strand
TGTAAGCTTTCTTCTGTGATGTCAGAGACTTTGGTCTCCCCTCTGCTAGGGTCTGCCTGCCATTCATGCACTCCTTCATCCTCTGCTGTTTACTCTGTATCCTCCCAAAATATCCTCTGTTGGTGCTTATGTTTGCCTGCTGCTCCTCTGAGGACTCAGCTCCAGAACAGAGGCATTGTCTTGGTGACCTTAAGACTCAAACTGTGTGTTCTACTCATTATGATAGAAATCTTCTAGTGTCTTCTGTTAAAAGCCATTTTTATCTCAACAAGATACTTTCCATATAAGTCAGTCTGTTCTCTTTTCCCCTGTAAGTGTTAATATTGTCACCTGTTGCTCCTGTGTGAGCAGCTTCTTTCCATACAGCTAGCAGGGTTAATATGATTCAAGAACAGCTGCCAAAGGTTAATGTCGTTCACACAAAGTTCAAGATTTAGGCCTTATCTGCCTCGCCTGTATTGCTGCAGTTCAGAGGAGAATCACAGCAGGGCTTTTAGCTGGCTATCAATGGAAAGTTTAGGTCTAATTTCCACCAGCTAATCTAGGTCTTTCCAAGATGAGTCACCACTGAAGCCATGGACTTTTGAACCTCCATCACGGTCCCACACAGATTTTTCTGCCATGGCTGATTAGTCACTATCAGTTAATGGAAATCTAGGCATGCTGACCAGGCTGGCAGGGTAAAATTAGGCCCTGGGTTTTCTGGGCAGAGGATCCTTCGGTGTCCTGTGGTTGTCACAGGAGGCAGGTGTGTGCTGAAGAAGAAGCAGGAGAGGCTGAAAGAGGCACAGAGCAATCTTAGGGGTACGTGCATTGTTGGAGGGCAGTCTACTAGAGCAGCCAGTTGAAGGTGGAAACACTTTACAGTTTTCACAGCATGTGCAAAGTTGGGACTCTCTTGTGGTTTAAGCCTAGACAGCAACTAAGGACCATACAGCTGATCACACACTCTCCCCTGCCCCCTTGTTGGGGAGAAGAATCAGAAAGAAAAGTAATATTCCAATCTAAACCTCACATCACACAATACAGACCATTCCCTCAGGTCCTGTCAGTGTCACCAGAGAGCAGAGATCAGTGCCTGCCCCTCCTCTCCCCTCCCAAGGAGTTGTACCTGCAGTGAGGTCTGCCCTCATCTCCTCCAGCCTGAACAGACCAAGTGACCTCAGCCACTCCTCACACGGCTTCACCCCAAGGTCCTTCACCTTCCTCGTGGCCTCCTTTGGACACTCTCTAACAGCTCAGTGTCTTTTCTGTGTTGTGGCACCCAGAACTGCCCCCAGCACTGGAGGTGAGGCTGCCCCAGAGCGGAGCAGAGCAGGACAATCCCCTCCCTTGCCCGGCTGTGATGCTGTGCCTGATGCACCCCAGGGCACGGGGGCCCTCCTGGCTGCCAGGGCACTGCGGGCTCATGTTAAACTTGTCATTGACCAGGACCCCCAGGTCCCTTTCCTGCACTCATTTCTGCTTTCCAGCCACTCCTTTCGCAGTCTCTCTGTACATCCAGGGTTGCCCCATCCCAGGTGCAGAACCCAGCATTTGCCCTTGCTGAATTTCATACATTTGGTGCCTGCCCAGTCCTCTCATTTGTCAAGGTGTCTCTGCAGGGCCTCCCTGCCTTGCAGGGAGTCGGCTGCTCCTCCCAGTTTTGTATTACCTGTGACCTTACTTAGTAACCCTTCCAGTCCTGTGTCCAAGCCATTGATGAAGCTGTTGAAGAGCACAGGGCTGAGCCTGGAGCCCTGTGGAACCCCCCAGTGACAGGTGACCAGTCTGGTGTCACCCCATTCACATTAACCCTTTGTGCCTGACCCCTGAGCCAGTTGCTCACCCATCACATGATGTGTTTATCCAGCTGTGTGCCAGACAGTTTGTCCAGAAGGATCCTGTAAGAAACAGCATCAAGGGCTTTACTGAAATCCAGAAAGATTGCATCAACTGGCTTCCCTAGATCAGCTAGGTGGGTTATCTTGTCAAGAAAGGAAATCAGGTTTGATAAGCAGAACTTTCCCCTCATGTATCCATGCTGGCTGTGACCAGTGACTGTGCTGCTCTTCTGGTGTTTTTCATTATCTCCCAAAATAATCTTTCTGTAATTTGACTGAAGACTGAACACTGAAGGGCGACTGAGAGGCCTGTAGTTTCCAGGGTTATCCTTCTTGCCCTTCTTGAAAATTTGGACAATTCACCAGATTCCAATCAGCTGGGACCTCTCTGGGTTTCTGAAGCTGTTCAAAAATCACTGAGAGAGACCTCACAAAGACATCAGCCAGTTCTTTGAGTACTATTGGATGAATCCCATCAGGCACCATAGACTTACGGGGATTCAGCTGGAGCAGCAAATCCCACACTAGTTCAAGATTGATCAGGAGTTTATCATTCTCTCAGCTGTGGTCCTCCAGCTCAGACCACTGCAGTTCCCAGATTCTGTCACTGTTGCTGAAGACCAAAGCAAAGAAATCATTAAACTGCCTTGTCTGTGCCCAGGTTTGTGAGGTGACCATCCTCATCCTGTAATGGGCTGATGTAATTTCTGCACTCCTTTTCCCCATTAATATATTTTTTAAAACTCTTTTTGTTCCCCCCAGTATTGGCTTGCTATAACTTCAATTGAGCTTTGGTTTAATGAATTTTATTCTTACAGTAGAATAAACCATCTCTGTATTGCTCCCATATCACCTGACCTTGCTTCCACTGGCCATACACCTGCTGGTTTTGCCATAGCTTCACAAGAAGATCCCTGTTCAGGCAAGCTGGCCTTCTGCCTTTTCTGCTTGACTTCCAGTATTTGGGAATTGCCTGCTCCGATGCCCTTAGGTAGTGATGTTTGAAAAGTGACCAGCACTGATGGACCCGGGCACTGGCATAAGTATTTCCCCAAGGGACTTTACTCACTAGTGCCCTGAGCAGCCTGCAGTTTGTTCTCCTCATGTCCAGAGCTGAGGCTTTGCTGGCACTTGACAACAACTCGATGCTCTGTGACCACTGAGGCCTGGACAGCCACTCATCTCCACTTTGCTCACGAGATCCTCTCTGTTAATAAGCAGCAAATCTGATAACTGTACCTTGAGGTTATAACCCAGGTATTTTAGCACTCTTCCTGACCTGATTGTGTCATCTGTGTGATATTTCCAGTTAACAAATGGCAAGTTGAAGTCCCCCATAAGGACGAGGGCAGATGATTTGGAGGAGTCCCTTCGTTTCTCAAAGAATAGTTCATCGGTGTCATTGTCCTGGCTGCATGGCCCATAACAGGCTCCCACAAGGACATCTGCATTATTTATCCCTTACCCAGAGGCTCTCAGGTGTGCCACTGCGAACTGCAAACTCCATACACATTCCAGCCCCTCCTTTACTTTTTCTGTACAGTGCCATACCACCTCCACCTCGCATGCCCAGCCTGTTCCTGCTGAAGAGTCTACAGCTATCCATCCTGGCACAGCAGTCATAGGGCCCATCCCACAGGTTTTGCTTATCCCAGTGATGGCATATCTCTGGGACTGGGCCAAAGCTTCTGCTTCCTCTTCCTTGTTCCTTATGCTGTGTGTGTTGGTATAGGAGTGTTCCAGGTGTGGTTCATTGCAACTGTCTCCTTGTGGAGCCAATTTAACCAGCTCACCAACAATTTCTCCCTCAAATTTTGGTGCAGCATCCTGCTGCAGATCAGTGGCAAGACTGATTTTTGTCCCAGTCCCCCTTCCAATCTAGTTTAAAGGTCCAACAATCAGCACTGCTAACATGTGCAAAAAAGGCTTTTCCCCTTCTGAGAAAGGTGCATCACATCAACTGCCAGTGGATCCACTATTTTAGATCACTGCATGTTCAAAACATTGAACAGTCCTTCCTTTAGGATAAGCTTAGCAACAGACAAGACATCTGTGTGCTTTCAACATAATTTTCACTCTTAATCCAAAATAAAGCACTGCACCAGCTATTAAGTAGAAAATTAACTCTATCTCAGCTAAACCAGGACAGATTCCCAAGAGAAGAAGCTTTGGCTTTGCAAATTACCTTTTCCCACAGCCTCTGTTTCTGCTGTCTCTCTGCTGTCCCACAGCATGGTGCCTACTTTGAGAGACCAACCTTGCTGCATGTCACAGCCCTGGCTGCATCCTCCTCTGCAGCAGGGGAAGGCTACTCACATACAAGCAGCAGTGAGAACAGTCCTGCAAGAGGACTTGTCATGGACAGGCAGCTGTTACTGTGTGCTTCAGGATCTCTCATCTCGTGGCTGTGGACTTTGCTTTTGTTGTTGAACCATTTAGCCAGCCCGGCCCTCATATCCTTACAAACACCCAGTTCAGCAGCTGTCCTTTTGCACCCTGGGGCTTGTCAGTACCTCTAGTCATGACAAAAGACCAACACCTGATGTGTTAACAACTGAGTTCTGCAGCCTTTTTTTCAGTTATTTTTAGCTACAGGTACCTTTACCCTCTCCTATTTATTGTGAGTTGAGAGAGTCTTTACTCTCTCCACCTTGCCAGCTGCTAATATCTGCCTTTTGCAAGACTGCTTTGTGCTCTCACTCTTCACCTGGGCAGGGAACAGAAAAGCAGGGTGGTGCTTTCATGAAGATGCTTCCACAGACACAAGAAGAATCCTCAGCCCTTGCAGAAACGGACACCTGCATTTATTATTTATTATTTACCTAACACTGGCCTTGGAAATTAAGTACTCCCAGCAGGCCAGGTGGCACAGTGTTTCTGTGTGTGTTTTTTCTGGCAGGCAGGGTTTACAGACTGGCCTGAACACCAAGTGACAGAAGTGTCTGCTTACAGTTAAGAGGCAAAACCATTTCAGCACACCAGAAGCAATGCAGGTGCAATGAATTTTGCATGAGCATATTTGCTCTTTGCCCATAACCCTCTGCAGTTTCAGGAGGGAGGAATTTTTAGTTGAGGACAAAACGCAAAACAAAATAATCCTTATACATCCAAAGCAAATACCTATCATGAATCCAAACTACATAAAGCTGAAGAAATATCTTCTGAAATAAAGTGAGAGTAAAATAGCTAATATTTATAAAGCTTGCAGAAGTAAATTCTTGGTGAAATGATCAGAGAGCAGATCAGCCGGAACAAGGCAGAATTTTACCTCACCTGTTGTGATATCAAACCTTTACAAAGTGAAACTATTGTCATATCAGACCACCACCATGTTGGTGCAAGCATTTTATGCACCTAAGAACACATAGCCCCTCTTTTGGACTATGGGAAGCCTTCCTCCAAAACACACATTTGCTCAGACAACATATTTGCACAACTATTCTTCCACATCTCATCTTACAACCACACTTGATCCAAGGCAGCCTCTGAGATGAACTTGATCCATTCTTTGGCTATTTTTATAAAATCTTGAATATTAAGTGGGAGCCATTGTGAAAATGCAGCCAAATCTGCAGCTGTGGTAACTCTGGACAAGGGTGTGTGGACAACATGTGGAAGGCAGAGAGACAGATGACTGCAATGGCTGTGTATGGTGTAAAACTGTCTTGTCAGGCTGCTCTGGACCTCTGGGAATTCCTACAGGCTTTTCTTGAGACCCTTCTTTCTTGTGCAATAATCCCTGAGGTTTTCTTCGCAGCTGGATAGACTTCACTGTATCAGCATCAGCAATAACCTTGTTTTACTCTGGAGAAATATTTATTTTCTCCTCTGCCTCTCTGCTCCTCAGTTCTTGTTGATTATTTTTTCCGACTTCTGGGCAAACAGCAGCATACCTGATTTGGCTGATTTGCCCCTCCACTAGTGTATTTCCATGCTAAATTTTTTGTGTGATGCTATTTGAAGGCAGCATACGTCTTTTTCTTCATGGCTGTATCACCAGGACCACATTTAGAAGCTTTTGGCTCTCTTTTTAACGGTATTTTCCTTACGAAAGTAATACTATTTTAATAAGAAAAGCCATACCAGGAGCCTGAGTATTATGAACCTAGACCTTAATCATCAACAGCTGATGAAGACCTCTTTTTTTTTTTCTGACACAGAGCACAGGAATCAAAGATGTTAATTGCCAACATTTGTGTGAAATCAGTGAAAATAAGCCAGACTGCTGTGAATGTCAGAGAACACACTCTGCCTGTGACAAGAATAACATTGTGTAATCTCCTTTTATTATGGGCCAGGCTAATAACACATTATCTCATGTTTTCATCAGCTAAATGCATGCACACAGACCCTTACCTTCCATCTGCTGGTCTCCATACAAATTAGGATCCTGCTGTGGATCACTACTCCCCCTGCTCTTCTTGCATTCCACACCTCTTTCCACCTCTCCTACCTCACACAGAACCCCTTCATCCATCCACTCCCCTTAATGTCACCTTCTTTTTCTCCTCAGCCTGATTCTTGTTTGGGAGACAGGGCTGGGGGGGCTGCAGGAGTAGTGCTCAGGGTGTAAGTCATACAGGTGATGTTTGTACCAGCATTTGTGCTGGTAGTGCCAGGCTCCTGGGGCACAGGAGTGCCTGGCCCCAAACATCCCTCGCAGACAAGGCCCAGCCTCTGCTCCAGCTCTGCATGGCTCAGGGACTGACCAACTTCTGCTGATTTTGCCCTGTCCCTCTCCCTGATGGATGCCACCATCTCAGTGTTCCAAGTGGCCACAGATCCAGCAGCAGCGCTCTGGGAGATGAACAACCACCCTGAAACTCTGTGGATTCCTTTGAGTGGGTGCTCTGGAGCCCTAATTGCTCCCATTATGCTTGTAGAGATTTTACTCCTCCCATTAGTTCTCTGACACTTGTTCACCCGCACCTGAGGGTCAGAAGATGGGAAGAAATGTGGAAAAAATAGGTGTTTGAGAGTTATTTTGGCCGGACTGTCTCTCTGTAAATATTTGTCCAACATGTCATGAAATAGGAAATCCGGCAAAACACTGCTTTGTTCTTTATTTTTCCCACAGTGGGGGCTTTTGGCATCCTATTTGGCTGTGAGGGAAAAAATCCTTCTTTAATACAAAAATAGGTGATGGCAAGTCCACGTACAGAGAGCTGCAACAGTCAACACACAGCAGAGTGTTGAAAACAGGAAATTCAGCAGCCTTTCAAGCAGGTGAAACATTTTAAAACAGTCTGAAAATATGTGCAAATTCTATTTCTTCTCTTTTCCAGATAATTAGCTTCTCACCATGGATAGTGTGTTTGCTTGCAATTCCTGTAGAGATGCCTTTTTCCATTACTTCAGTAGCTAAATGATGCAACTCAGTGGATGAACAATTACTTCTTGACAGAGTGCAGGAAAGACCCACCTGGAAAAGGATTTACCTTACTCAGTCTAGCTGACTTAACAGAAAAAGGAATTTCTGCACTTTGACAACACCTCTTCCTCCTTACTCTAATTTTTTCTCAGCAGCAGAATTTTGCACACACCTCTGGACAGCTTGACACCTCCCTGGAATGACTCCATGCAGGGCTCTGTACCATGGGCGTGGGATGATGCGCCTGGCAGAATTAGGGAAGGTGCTGTCACCCATCTTCACCTCTTGGCGTGCCTGCAGCTGAAGAAATACTCTGTTTTGCTTCCAGCAGCTTGAAGGTCTCTCCAAGAAAAGCAGCGAAAGTTAATTCATTTTGATATCTGTGTTAGCCATGATGCTGCACAAATTTCCAGGCAGGCCCTGGTGTGTCTGATAGATGAGGAAGGCTGGAGGTCAGCACTGTCTCTCTCAGTATCCAGAGATCAGGACTGTTACTGGTGGCACAGCTCAAGCAACATCACCTGTTTGAAAGAGCCCACAGTAACACAGAGGCCCCCGGATGACCTAATTTCAGCTCTTCTGGGAGACAGCTGGTGCTTAGGAGATTTCCCCTGGTTATTGGACTGCAGGAGGCTGAGCAGCAGGAAACATCCATGCCATGCTTTGAAGGCACCCAGCACTCACTTGTAGGACACATCAGTGCTTTCATACCTGACCCTGGGTGTCAGCAACAATTTTTAGTGTGTCTTGGGTTTGTGCCCTGTGCAAGAACAAAATTGGCCACCTGATCTGTCCACACGTGGGAAGCTCATGTCACTGCAGTGATGTGGAGGCAGAGAAGCAGGATGGTAAGGGAAAAAAGCAGATGGATGCAAAGGGGGTTTTCGCTGTTTGCAGGGCTGCAGCTTACCATGGTAAAGGTGGTTGCAGACTGTCTTTTAGCAGCCTCCTGCACCCACCCCTGCAGCTCCTCTGCAGCAAGGTCTGAAGCCATTGTGTATCTGGCCTGTGCAACAGCATTTCTTTTGGGGCAGCACCCCTGCATCCTTCTCCATACATCTTGTCCCATCCTTACCAATACACCAACTACCTGAGAAGCAGTAAAATGAACAAGCTTCTGCGGTAAAGCATGGTATCTCAGTGCCTGTCCTTCAGCCCTGAGTCTCCTGGGAATTTCAGAGACCTGAGTAGGGAAGTCAGTAAAAACAGTTTGATTAAAAATGCTGCCCAAACCAATCCTGAAGGCCTCATCTTGGTTTAGTTTAGTTCTTTTGTCTGGCAAATATTTCTTAGTATCTACTGGTGAATACTGAAGTTCACTTTTTTGCAGATTTTTTCATTTTGGTTAGGCTTTACCAATTGTGGTTTTATGTATTGGAGATTTAAGAGCACTGTGGTGCAGGAAGGAAGTGTGTGGAAGTGATTTTTAAGCAGCAAGGCAGAAATTTGCTGGTGTTGCAGCATTCTCAATGGCTCCAGAGATGTCATTATGTGTTGTCTGCCACTCTCCCTGATCATCCTCCTCTTTGTGTCAAGGAGCCAGACAGAGCTGTGTGCTGCAGCTGCGCAGAGGTTTTGCAGTGGGATGCCTTCACCAGTGCCAGTCTGAGTGACCACAGGGCTGCTGCTGCCTGTGCTTCGTGCTGGTGTGGCCCTTGTGGTCTGCAAAAGGATGAAGGTCACAGAACAGTTTTGGCAGGCTACCAGCTAAAGGCCTAGTGATTTAAATCATCTCAAAGGCAGCAGCTGAAGTCAGTCAGTAGTAGTTCTGCTGAAGCAAGAAGACCATATATCAGAGGGACGGAGACAGAGAGAAAAAAAAAAAAGAAAGAATAGTTACACTGAAACGCTTGTCCAAGTAAGGGAGTTTTCGTGGCTGTCTATTTCTCAACCTTTCTTTTTCCACCTTTCCTGTTGTACAAACATTGTAGTTTTGTCCCTTACTTAAAGCAGACTTTAGTGTTTTTTCCAGCAAAGCTACCAAGATTATTATGATGTGCTTACCTTGCAGGCTATTGTCCTGGGGTGACAAACCAGGTGGTGTCCAAACGAAGACAGCTATTAATCCCAGGTTCCTGCTGGCAGGTGTTTTGAAGCAGTTTTCTGTAGAAACTTTGTACTGTAGCTAAAGTGTCTTTTTCCAAGTAATCCCAAAACATCAACACCCTGGCAGGCACCATGTCAGGGCTGTGCAATAACTACCATGCTGGAACAGTGTCAGGTGTGTCAGTGCCAGCATTTCATCACTTACATAGCTATTTCCATGCCAGGAAGAAGACCCCTGGCCTGTTCCCTTATTGCAATGAAGCACAACCTTCCAACACATGCACTCCTGATGATCAGGTTGGGAGGAGTCAGGGCTTGGGGTCATTTAGTTTCTGTATATTATAGGAGTGATGCAAACTCTGAAAAATCAGATGGAGGTTTGATTCTGCTCCCATCAGTCAGTTCTGAGGTGTTCTACTTCCTTCCCACCTGAGATACCAGAAGCTTTGTATGTGTGAGTATGGCTTGCTCTCATAAAACACATCCTAGACAAGGAGGTAGAGTGCTGCCTGCATGCCTGTGCCTCCTCTCACACCCTGCTTCTTCACTAGCACAGTGGAACCAAGAGTTCACCTCGTGGCCTCCACTTGTCTTTGTTCAACTTCTTTTTATGGAAATACTTTTTTATCCCCCAAGTGCCTTTCAAACAAATGGCAGAATCCTATTGCTGGGCTCCCTACTCAGTGCTGTGATATTGATGAGGTAAAACCACAGCTGAAGACAGAAACTTTGGCCAACAGGAACTTCAGTGTTGACTTCACACATGAAGTAATGCCAGGAACATACTACATCTCAGCAGCTACCCTTTGGAAAAATAAGTATTAGACCACGTGATCCTATTGTGGGAGACACTTTGTGCTACTGTAGCTTGAAAATCAGAAGATTGAGACAAAATAGAAGATGAATTTCTGCAGAGATGTCAAGCCTGTCTTTGATTCAGAGAGCTTGGGAGTGGTGGAAGGAATGGACAGGCAGGGAGGGGAAGGGATGGAAGGGAATGGAAGGAAGGGAAGAAGGAAGGAGAAGGGAAGTGGAAGGGCAGGGAAGGGTAAGGGACTTTCGCAGGCCCAAGCCTGGAAGGACGTGCAGGGCCGGTTCAGGCAGGCCGGGCAGGAGCCGGCCAGCGGCCAGGGCCGGGCCAGGCCTTCAATGTGCCATTCCGGGCCAGTTCCAGTCCTTGCCCTTACCTTGGCTTACCTTTCCGATCCTGTGCCTTTCCTTTCGCCATTGTTACCTTTCCTTGCCTGTCCTATACTTTCCTTTGAAGTGTAACGCTGTGCAGGTTCTGTCTTGTTTTAGAGGAGGCTTGAGCTGGACGCACCCGTCCCCGCCTGATATTCCAGCTATGATTACTTCTGTCAATTCTTTGATTAGTCACTGAGGGTTTTTTTCAGCTCTTTGTTACATGTGTGGCATTAAGGGAGACTGGGAGACATTCCTCTGTCAGCAGTGTTTAAGATTTTTGGTTGTTTTCACTTAACAGGTTCCTGCAAGTTGAGAACAATGGAGGGAGGAAGAGACAGAGGAAGGAAAACAGCCCAATAATATTTGTCATTTCTAAAACCTTTGAATAACAGTGTTGTATCCTCCTCCTCCTCTGATGTCAGTAGTAAGGTGAGGTTTAGATTCAAGGACAGGCTGCTCACTGACACCTCCCTGCAAATAAGGTTGTTGGGAGAATCCTTATGAGTGTGTTCAGAAAACAATTCCTTGCAGAGCTTTTTATAGTCTCATTGTTCAATGACTTTTTAAAAATACACAACTGTCATGTACATAAGAGATGTCAAATGGATAGCTAAAATTTAGGAGAAAAATCGGGCTTTTTTTGTTTTTAATGAAGCTTTTGTTTTTGATAAAGAGCTCAAGGTCTGCTCTTTTAATCTTCTGTGGCATTTCACAGAAACACCAACTTCTAACTGCTTCTGCAGAGTACTAGCCCTTTTCAGAGCTGCTTTCTGTATGAACACAAAACATATGGGAATGCTTAAAACTTATCTTAAAGAAGTAGCTAAAATAAAAATGCCTGCCCAGCTGACCTGAAATAGCGATATTTGCTGACATAACATTGGAGTGTGCAGCACTTGCATGCCTGGCAATTTCACAGTGTTAACTATGTTGAACTTGAGATCCACTGTCTGTTCTCACACAGTGTTTAGTGATGCTGGAGAAAAGAAACATGGTAGACCACTTACTCCTCTTCCCCCTCTGCTACTAGCAGTGTTTTTAGGAGTGAGCTGGCAAACAATCAATTAATGTGCATGTAAAAATGAACCTCTCCCAGCCCATATTTTTCAGAAAAGACAAAATGGGCATGGCTGTATTCCACTGGCAAATTATTATTTCAAAAAGGATTTCAGTGAATGTGTGTTCAGAATTGTGTAAAAAAATTGCAAAGCTGAGTAGCTGCTGAAGATCAGCCAAGCCTCCAGTTCTGCTGTTGGCTGCCTGTCTTGGGATAGCATGTATGAGATGAATGGGCAGATCTTAAGAGGGAAAGCTCAGTCACTTTCTCCTTGATGGTGTCCCTGAAAGATCAAAGCTTTCAGGGCAAGAGAAGAAGGATGATCCTTCCCAGCTGGCTCAAAGCCACCTGACATTGACCTGACTAGTCCAGGATGAGAATGGAACTGATCCCTGCGGAGCACAGTGAAATTATCATCCTGGCTTGATGGTGGCAGCAATTGTGGGGTTATTTACACAGACGTGTATTCACAGCTCTGCAGCATCTTTGGCTTTACCTGGTCCACTCCTGAGGCTGCCACCAACCTGGGGACTTCACACTTCACACCAAGGAGCACAGCCTTGGGCCCTGCCACTTAGATTTGCCATGTGTACTGGGCAGTCACCATTTCTAGGTACAGAATTCCTAGGATGCCTCAGCTGTGTGCATCAGCTTTTCAAAGTGAGGCATGGGACTTATCTGGCAGATGGCTGCTGAAAAACTGCTTCTAACACCATCTGTCTGCCTGATAGGTTTTTTGTGGGGTACTAAGTTGTCCATGTCTTTGCTGAAAAACATCCAGAGAGGGGGAGTTGGGTTGGGAAATACACAATAATAGTCAGTAATCAATTTTATATATATAAAATGGCAAATCTTATTAAATTAAACTAGCTGATTTTCAAACACACAGGGAGACTTGCTTAAATAACTTTGATGTAATATGTAGACACTACCTCAGGGCAGTAAATTAGGAAATTAGAAAATTAGATGTGTTTCCATGTGTGGAGATCCCTGTGGGTTGAGCCTCCACAGGGTGGTTGTTAGGCTGCCTTTGGTAGTGCCGAACAGCAAAGTAGAAGTTTCACAAATTCACAGGAGCAATGCCACATCCCACAAGGCTTTTACCTGACACAGTCTTCCAGATATGTATTTGGGCTGTAGAGGGATCAGGGACTGTGGCTGGTGTTTTTAAAACCAAGCTGCAGAAGGATATTATTTTGGGGTTGAGAGCCAGGAAGCAGTGAGTTCTGGGTGACCTGTCAGGGTGTACCCATGGTTGTGTCTGTCTGCTGCCAACCCTCAGCCCACTGTGCACTGTGGGTGGCAGCCACAGCCACATGAGCAGGGATTTTTTGCATAGGGGTCAAACAGTTCTGGTGTATCCACAGGGATTTTAAAGGCCTTTGCTAGATTGCCTTTAGAAGAACAGACAATTTTCCATAACAAACCTGGTGGACGTGCTCTGTCGGTAATTCTTCTTGGTTATGTATTTTTATTGCTGTGATTCACAAGGAGGTAGATGCTTCATGTGAGTTGTGGGCATGACTCAAAGGAAACAGAAATGGTGACACAAAGATGGAGAGGCTTGCAGGCTTAGCAACAGCGCTGTTTTCCTGACTTACTCAGTCAGAGGTTAGCCTGCACCAGGTTTCTGATTGCAGCAGAAAATCTTTGGGGTAGCTAATGTCCTCTCATCTTTTAAGGCACATATGTTTTACAGCAACCAGTCTAAATAGGGCTAAATATTTAGGAGTCAATAACCCACATTATTGGCAATAAGTCAGGCAAGCAAATGTTTCTGCTTGTAATATTTCTGATTTTCCTACCTATATGGTTTTTCTCAGGATTGTTATTTGCCAGATTTTAATTTCCTGTTTATAAGGCATGCACTACAAGGCCAAATGTTTCAGATTATACGGCCGAAAGTTTGAGATTTTGCTAGTCCAATAAATGTGAGTTATTTTGTTAACAGAAAAGACCTGGTCTTTCTAAAATGGTTTACTGGTTTCTACAAGGCCCCTTTTCTTGACTGAGCCCCAATTCATTATTGTGAAGAGGTTTTTGAAATTGTAAGGAAAAGAAAAAGAAAGAAGAAAGGGACTGTGAGTGAACCAAGAGGATAAACCACAGAGTTTAGCACACATTTGCCTGTCTCCTCCGCTTTCTCTTTTTGTACTCAGTTGCTTTGCTTTCTTCCCACACACACCTTCTTTCACAAACGTGTGTCCCAGGATAAGCACAAGAGATTTTGTATTTTATTATGTTGTGCTTGAAAACTGTGTTGGGAGGGAAAGATCAGTCTTTCCCTTTTTCTTCATAAATACAAGCATAAAACACCTGATTTATCCTGGCGATGAGGGAAGTTGAAAGAACAAGAAGGCTTGGGAGAAAATGGGTAATAACCCTTTAGGGTTACTCAACCTATTTAATGTAAATATTTCTGTGCTTTCTGGAGGTACCTGGCTTTTCCCCCACCTATTCTCTTCTCTGTGTACTACCTTCTGGATGGACACAACAGCGAGCAGAGTCTGGGTAGCGTGGAAGGCTGAAATTGCTAACCTGGGAAGGAGGAAAAAGGGAAAGGTGTGGGAGAATTATGCCAGGTCCCTTTGTACTGCCACTGGAAGACAGCACTCCCTGGCATCCCTGCCTTGTCCCCCAGTGATGCTCCTGGGACCAAGGCAATAAAGAGGACAGTTTTCAGGTGACAGAGGTGGAAGAGGGGGTGCAAAGGTATCCTCATCATCAGTGAGGTGGGATACCCTCTCTGCCACAGGCCATGGACTATCCCACATATTTTTATTTTCCTTCTGAGGACACCAGTCCAGACTCTGTTGTGTGAAACAGAGGTGGTAAGTCTTCAGAGTGCAACAGTTATCCCCTCCAAATGTTTAGTGGCTACGAGAACAAGACAGCAAACATGACACAGGCAAAACTATGCCTGTCTGACCCCAGAGGTTCTCTGCAGTACACAGCCAGAGCCCCCAAGGCTGCCAGGAGAGTAGTCCTCTGTCTCTCCAGCATCTGTTCAGCTCAAGCACTTATGCAGCACAGCTGCTTTCTCAGGCAGAGATGTGGTACACATCCTTACTGCTCTTTCTTGCCCGTAAGCCAAGTGTTGTAGGGAACTGAAAGAGCAAATACAGCTGAAAACCTTGTCCTGTAGCTGTGTCCTTGAGGAGGTGCCCAGCAAGCACGGATACAAGTGGTGGGGGCACATGTACCTGCCTGGTTTGGTCCCTGGGCACGCTTGCTCCAAACGGCCCCTTTGCCTCCCTGACACATCCCTGGTGGCCATGCCTGCTCGCAGCCCTCCTTCCTCTGCCTTCTCTGAACACATCTCACAGAGCACACCTTTTTCCTGTCCCTGCAGGCCATCAAGGTATCCTCCTGCAAAACAGGTGTCAGCCAAAGACCGAGGTCTGTCAAGGGCAATGACTTTGCAATTGGTTAGACCCACTTCAGGCAGGTCGGCTTCAGGTGGATCTGAAGCCCCACAGATTTCCAAACAGCTTGCCTTTTGCCAGAGATAGAACTGTGTTTTGTGTGATGCTGTCAGAACAGCTTCAGCTGTATAAATCCAGACTCTGTAAACAGCAGACAATTTTTATCATCAGTGCTGAAACACAACAAAAAAAACCTATCTTTCTCTCCTGAACCATTTTAATCAACAGGTTTTCAGCATGACTCACTTCTTCTTTTGTCTGTCGCATGCAAATTCAGGGAAACTCCAGATCCTGCCCCTTCTAAACTTTACCTATGTAAGCAGATTACCTTATACAGTTTTTGAAACACTTTATGCCAAATTATGTTGAGCTGAGGAAAGCAGAAGGGTGATTGACAGGAATTTTTGGTCCGTGCTTTGTTTTGAGTGCTCTTTCACACTTATAGCTGCTAATGCATGTTACATCTGCGTTATTGCATGTTGCAGCAGCCGGCCCAGCAGAGGGAAAGAATCTGCTTTAGCTACAAAATTATTGTGTATCACAGGAAGGGACCACACAGTCATCTCCAAATTGGCTATGCTGCTGTGGCTGAGACCTCATGAGGAGAAACAACAATCTCTGTGCAAGAGAGAGAGGTTAGGACTGCTCTCTGTTCAGCAAAACAGCTAACCGCAGGCTCAACATTGTTCCCATAAATTGCTCTGCTAAGCCAGCTGCCATTACCGTGAGTGCTCTTTTATTTAAATGTGCCAATAAACATGTCTTTCACTTTGCTGTTGAAAGCCAGCATTTGGAACAGATGCACTAGCCTTGTCTAGGATGTTGTTAACACCAGCGTGTGCTGGTCACAGTTCTCCAGTCACTGCTTTGCTTCTCTGGTTTCCTCCCTCATGACTTTTCTCACTTGGCTGCTTCTTTCTGTTGCTTTGTTACCGCTTTTCTGTTTCTCCACAGGCTTTCTGCCGAGTGATCACAAAAGGGAGATGTCCTGCCTGCTTCCTCTACCATCCCGCTAATACCCGGGGATGACACAGACACATTTCACTCCGATGCTTGCAGCTAGAGCAGGTACCTTCCACCAACAGAGAGAAGTGGTTCAGCATCCAGGGGTTTGCTTTCAATCTTTTTCCACCCAATTACCCTGAAAAGCTGCTGCTTCTAGGATCATGTGCTTGTCATTTTGAAGCTTGGGATGATGGATAATAACAGTGATGGATAATAACAGTGACCCACCAAATACAGCAAGTGTTTTTGAAAATATCTGGAATGCAACATGTGGGCTCAACTCATCTTGCCAACTAACAAACCTGAACAGTTTAAACAAACAGACGACACTCTGGCCCTCAGACCTTAGTTACAGTTATTTTTCTTTTTCTTTTAACACGAAATATTTCAGGTTTTGAAGCCTACAAAGGACAATAGAGTTTATGAGAGCTGCATTAATGTGCAAGTAACTTAGTGATCCTCTTGGATTCAAACTATTCAAAAATTCAGAAATGAACCCAAATGTTCATTTGAAAAAGGTTTGGGGTTTTCTTCCCCATCATATCTGCAGCTGGCTGATTGCTGAAAGACAGTGATGCAGGAAGGCAAGTGCAAAGTGCTTCAAGAACTCAGGCCTCTTTCTCCCATGGGACTGTACTCCAAGGAGGCAGCTCGCAGCTGGGTGATTATGGGACTGGAAGGGGACCCACAGCTCAGAAAACTGGCAGTGGGCCTGTCATCTCCAGATCAGTGATTCCCATCCAGCCTAGATCAAGCCAGGTCTCAACACTGAGGTCTTCTCTGCTGGGCTGGGCAACTAATTTTTGGTTGTGACTATTGCCACAGGCAGCTGTAACACAGCAGCAATTACAAGTGACCCAAGGAGGCCAGCAAACCTGATTTTCCTGGAAAGAACAGACCCAGCTTGGGAAGGAGCTCTGCCGATTTGTGAACCACCTTGGAGATTTTCCTCTTCTCTTTTGGATGGTTTCAAAGGCACATTTTACTTCCTGTGTTTCCTGTAGCACTTACAAGAGCACCTCTAAGAGCCAAAGGGACAGAGTGTGGACATGTTTGGAGTCCACCCAGATCATTCATCTGCTCCTAAGAGCAAGTAAACTATAACAATTAAACACACTACCCCAGCTGCTGCTCAGTGAGAACAAGTCTGACATGGGCCTGGCTCCTGACACCCCTTTGCTGTCACTACTTTAAGCATGGTGTGAAACTCATCAGGTGATGTCTGAAAGTGGACAGGGCTCCGGAACATCCAGACCCACTCTGGCAGCATGAGCAAGGGTAGTTGTTAGCAAGTCTCTGGAGAACAAGGGCATCCGATAGAGCAGGAAATCCCCTGCAGTGGGAAGTGCCTGTGTACAGTCCAGCTCTGGTTTAGCCCAGACTACACAAAAAGTGTTTGTGTGACACTGGGTTGCTGGGAATAGGATACTACCAGGGTCACAGCAGAGACTGTTTATGCTCAGATATCAAGGAGGGGAGGAACAGTACAGCTGTGCTAGGGAGCTCTCCCTGAATTGCTGTGTGATGCTTTGATCTGCCTTTTCAAAGAAATCTCTGTGCTGGAACGTGTCATGTAACATACATTCACTTTGTGCAGTGGTCTGTGCACTGTACCAAGTGGAGAGGAAATAGAGCAAAGGCTGAAACATGAATGGAGCCTTAAGGTTCAGGTTTGGCTTGCTCATCTGTCTTCTGGGAGCCGGACCACTGCTTTGGTTTACAGGGAAAGTACAAGATCTTTGCCTCCAAACCTGACCATCCTGCTGACTCAGGTCATTTGTCTATGGGGGATTGATGGGACAGTACTGATTTGCATTAACTAAATCATAGTTTGGCCCACAATGACAGCAGGTGTCAGACCCCATGGGACACTTGGGAATGGCCAGAGAACTTCAGATGACCCTATTACCCTCATCAGAGATGTTACTAACAAGCCCTGCTCTGAACATGGTCTACTCTTTCATGTTTGCCGCTCTCACTGTTTTGACTTTCTGCCTGTTCAGGTCACACAATGCCCAACACTTTGACTGGCCTTTGTTCTGACACTAAGAGGTTGAAAATACTTCCTGCAACCCAAGGTTTGCCTGGATTAGCTGCATTACTTGGATTACCTCAGGCCATGAATCCTGTCGAAACCATGAACACCTGCCCACCTGGACCAAGATACGAGGTTGTCTTTCTCTGCTTTTGGGAAGGGAAAGCCAAAGCATGGACTCGGCCCCCACTTGCACTACATGCACTCAGGCAGTCTGTAAAAGTCCTGTGTTTTCTGCAGCTCTAATAAGCATCAGAAATTACCAACTTGGGATTATACTGTGTATATATTCTCTGCTGACAGCAGCTAGAGGAGATCTATGCAGGTCTTAGAGGGAAATGCAGACAGGCTGTGCAAGGATTCCCTGCCTGGAAGGGTGGCTTCCAGTACTGCACACCCACCCACACATGAACTGCTCATACCCAAAGGCAGGAAGAACCAATGAGATCAAGAATTGGACAGGGTCTGTTTCTCCATGCCACAGCTGATCTCTGTGAGGATATTTTGTGCTCTGTGACCTATCTCCACATTTTTCATCAGACGTAAAACAGATAAAAAACACAACAAAATTTGTATGAGATGCACACGTGGTCAGGATGAATCCAAGCTGTGTGCTTGAGATCTGCCACCCCTCTGTTTTTCTTGTTGGAAGGAAGAATTGTGACAGCAGCCGTGCTGCAGTCACTGCAGTGTTGAGCATTTTCATGTTTCCATTCACAGGCAGCAGGTTTGGTCCCATCTGGCCAGAGGAGGGGCCAGGCTGACTGCAGAGCCCCCATTACCCAGCCGAGGACTGCTGCTCTGCTAAGGTCACACCATCTGAGGTGTGTGTGAGCCAAAATCAGAGCACAGCATTCAAAACCACTGAAGCATGTGGAAGGAGCCCAAACCCACAAAACACCTATGATTCCTCCAGTGCCCAGAAATCATAGCAAGCCAATGGATAAGACCCTCCATCCGAAAGATATTTTATTTGGATTGAGAAAAAGGAAGCAAATGACAAAACAAAGATAGGGAATACCTCTCTCTGAATACACTTACTTCCAGGTTTTGTCAGCTAATCTTCCCTCAGAAGCAGCTGCAGTTATCAGTCTCTTGCAAAAGCGTTGTGCACAGACAGCAAACCCCAACTAGTTCCCTAGCTGCTCCACTACAGAACAAAAGCAAAAGAAATGCCATGGTGGAACCTGAATGTCTATGTGACTTTGAAAATTTCTTTGCTCAAACCACTGATTTAATGTATGCACACTGTCTAATGACAAAGATCAGTATTTATGTACTTGTACATAAATTTTTCTGACTATCTTTTTGCTCTTGGGAACATTTGGAATTCAGCACCTTTTGGCTGTGTCTTGGATCAGGTTTTTTTAAAAGGAGACCATTTTCCCAATTGCATTAAAGAAATGTTTTGACTATTTAGGGAATTAGCCACTTTCAGTGTCTGACATAGTTCTTTCCATTCTTGATGTATGTTAAAAAGATCTTTACAGCTGGAACAATTTTTTCAGCAAAAAGAAACTTCCAAGTAGCGCTGTGGAGGTTGAAGGAAGTGATTGAGAATCGTAATGAAGATAGATTGATTTGGATCTTCTTAGGCTGCATCAACGGTAAGTGAAGTCAGTACTGATTCATGCACTGATTCTGTCCTTTCCTCTCGGGAAGCTAAAACACCTTAAAGATCTCTACCTCAAGGCAACACTGTGTATCTTTTTCTGATGAAGATCTGAAGTCTGGGTTCTCAGGCTCCTCACAGCAACTCCTCACAGTTTCCTTAAATGCACTAGGGAAAAGTCCAGCCCAGAGGGAAATGTCATAATTATGTATGTTGTTTTATTACAGCCAGTTACTAAAAAAACCAACCAGATTTTCATGGCGAGTGGGATGGGGTATGTGTGTTGCTAATGGCTCTAGGCACAGAAGGAGGTTCACACCACTGAGTAAACCTGCAAATAAAGAAAATAATTCCATTCATGAGGTGTTTCATGAGGAGAAAGGGAAAGAAAAAGAAGAGTTTTCATTTTACAGTCCAACAAAATGTTAAAGATCCATTGATGACTCTGTTATTTTGAGCATATTTTGACAAGTGTTGACTGCATTTGACCAAGGGGCTATGATCCCAAGTAACATCAGTTCTTTCCTTTTCCATTGAAACATACACTTTAATAGTGTCCTTCTTCCTCAAGCATTCTCCACTGGAAAATGTGTTTGCCTGTATTAATCATCACAGTAGCCCAATCACTAGGCAGATTAGCAAGGCAAAACAGGATTCACTGATTCAACTTGTTAATTATTATGAAGCCAGGGAGACTTATGTCCTGCTGCCACCTGGGTTCTGTTACATGACATCAAGAACTGGAAGGAGGGCAAAATTACAACATAAGTGAGAATTGTACCAGGCTGTTAATTGATAGCAGGGCTATTCAAACACCATGCCTGCTATTTCAGTGGCAGGATTATGGGTTTAAGGACAGTTACAGCAGAAGTCAGTGGTTATTGCTCAGTACCTGGCACAAGCTAAGACTCCTAGTAAAGGACGATAGGTGAAAGATGATGCCAGGGAGCACTGGAAGTACATGTTGGCACTCTAGTTTGCTACCTCACAGCAAGCTCGTTTCCAGGGCTTTTCTTCAATCTGCATTTCCTTGCCCTTGCTTGTCCCAGAGAGAAGCCCATGCAGATGACTCACTGTGCATGCATCATTCTTGAGACTGACCTATAAAAAAATTGTTCTGAAACTATATCTCATTCTGTGGCTCTTGAGTTTCAAAATGCTCAAAATGGGAGAAGTCCCTGACTATCCCACATTCCCTGCAATCACTGGATCTTTAATGCATGTCATGTGTCAGGTTGGCTCAAAACAGACTGAAAGAGGGTGTATTCCCTGTGAATCAAAATGCTTTGTTTGAAAAGCAGGGGAATAGTAAAGACTACCAGAATAAAAGTGAGGAGGTGATTGTCTAAACAAATAAAAGTTTGGGGGTTTTCCTCCACTCAAGAAAAAGCAAGCTCCTGAATGTTTCTAAACTGACATCCCTCCCCAAGAGCTGGTCTTGTCAGAGCAGCTGTTTGATTTCTTCTTGCTAGGTATCCCTGGAGGAGGTGAGTAGTTTTCTGTATTGTAGCAACACGTGTTCTGGCCACCAGAGGTAGCTGGGGAGCTAGCAGGACCTATGGGCAGGAAGTGTGGAGGGGAGGTGTCTCCCTAAAGCCCCTGCATTCAGCTGCAGCTTGGGATCAGTTGAGAGCTGTCACACAGATGAATCCAGGCACTAGGGATGGCTGAGCTTTTAATCTTTGTGTGTCGCAATGTGCCTGACCTGGTGTCCGGGTACAGACATAAAGTGTCCGAGGTCTCCTGCTGTTCATCCCTAGGAAGTGGCTAACTCCCTGGGTGAAAAGGAGCAAACAGCCTTCCAGCAGGTTCAGGGATCAGCTTGCACGAGAAAGGCACAATGACTTTCAAAATCTGAGTTTTTGTGGCTGCCCCCAGTGCAGATCTTTCAGCTTAGCTGCGATTACCAGAGTCAGAAGTGTCCATGTGTGCCACAGGAGCTTGAGGATCCAAGCAGCCTGCAATTGCTCTGGTGGGGATGGGCAGAAAGAAGCACGGAGCAGGTGAGAAAGGAACCCTGTGAACAGTTAGCAATTCCCCAGGAGTTCCCTCCTGAACTTCATTAGGTTAAAAAAGCAAACACACGCAGACCCTCAAAAAGAAGAAAGCACAGCTCTTCTTCATAAGGGTTTTAATGCAATTTACAAGAACAAATCTCTGTGGGACAAAATGGGTCAAAATTAAATGCTTTCCAATTCATAATTTTTTGCGTGGTGATTTGGGACTGCAGCTAGGGACATAAAGCAGGAACAAGTGGCAATGTCATGAAGGAAACACCATTTCATTTCAGAAATGTCCATGTGACTTTGAACTTTCCCTGTCCATGGCATCCTTTGGCTCCGAGATTCTTTTCCAGTTCACATAAGGTGATAGCTGCACAGCTGAACCTCAGTATCAGTGTCACTTCCATAAGTCAGTGTACAGTATGATCTGGTACTCTGAGTGAGGAAAAACAGAGACTGATTAAGCTGGGGAAACAGAGTGACTCTTATAGTTCTTTGCTCTTACAGAATAATTGTACAAAGGAGGAGATAAAACAGAACTGATGACTGTGAAGAAGGATGGGAGAATGGGCTAGTGATCACCATTTGGTTAGTAAAATTGCATTAATACAGCAAGAAGAAAGAGAGAAAGAGAGAAAGAAAGAAAGAAAGAAAGAAAGAAAGAAAGAAAGAAAGAAAGAAAGAAAGAAAGAAAGAAAGAAAGAAAGAAAGAAAGAAGAAAGAAAGAAAGAAAGAAAGAAAGAAAGAAAGAAAGAAAGAAAGAAAGAAAGAAAGAAAGAAAAGAAAGAAAAGAAAGAAAGAGAAAATTTTATGATTTTGACCTACTTAACAAGAACAATGTGTAAGCTAGTAAAAACCTTAATTAACAAGAAAGGCTTGGCTGGGTAAAACTGTAGTAGTATTAGGTAGTAAAGCCAGCAAATATTCAGAATGTAACCACAATTTTTTTTTTGCCACAGAGACCAAAACAGAGTTTTGATCCTACCATGCAATTGAAAGCAGAATGAATGGCAGAAGGGATTTTGGGCTCATCTGTCTCCTTTTAAGGTTTGCAGATCCTGCTTACACCTATAACAAAGGCAGAGCCTGTCTTGGCTTCAGGAACAGCTGGTTTTCATGGCTCGTTCTGTCTGCGTGCTATCACATCTTTTATTATTGTTTTATATGCACTTGTATATATAATGTGGTTCCTAGGGCATGTGCACAGAGCCTCTCTGCCTGCACTGCCCATGTTTTCACAGTGCAAGCTAACAGTCTCCACTTGTCCTGTCTGCAGACTGCTGTCTCAAGAGATGCTCAAGTCCCTCAGAAGCCTCCAAAGTGGCATATGTACATGAAGGCAATCTGCCCCACTCCACCAAGGTGGACCCCCAAGCCTCAGATGCCTGCTGGAGAAGCAAAGCCTTTGAGCACACTTAGACTGGAGGAACTGGTCTTTCTCTTGTGACAGCCTCCCCTGCCCGTCTCTGAGAACACCAAGATCTAAATGCTAAGGTCTAAAGGAAGACAACTCCTTACAGATGCTCTCACGAAAAGAAAATATCTCAGAGGAAGAAGAAATGCAGAAAAGAGATCTGACAGAGAGAAAGGGAGATAGAAAGAAGCGGTCTGAAAATATTTTTCCTTTAATTATGTTTTATGTGAAAAGGGAGTAATATCGTGGAGTGGAGAAAGTTTGCCATTGTATCAGGTGCAGAAGTCTAAGCCAGCTCATTATTCACACATGCTTGAGCATCTTCTTCACTTGCAGCAGCAGACTTCAGCACTGCAGCAGAAAGGCTCACCCCAGAGAAAGTGAACAAATGAAAAAATCAAATGAGAGTGGGGAAAAAAGGGTAGGAAAGCTTGATGAAGAGGAATTTAAGAGAGAACAAAAGCAGTCTGAGACCCCCTCGAAACTTGAGAGGCTCTGTTTTTGTTACAGAGCTACTTATTTGTTATCTGATAACAGAACCCGTTGATGGCTCGAAAGGTTTGCTTGGGCAGATATAGGAGCTGAGGGGTGGCAAGTGGTAGCTGGAGTTTGTAAGAAAGGAACAAGAGGAATATGTTGCTCTGCTGTATCCATCCAGCACCAGGAGGCCTTGATACCCACCATGAGTTTTGTGACTTGAAAATGTGTAAAGGTTACATTGGAAGGGTGAAAGTCTTCCAGTGACCATCCCAGAGGAAGACTTTAAGAGAATGATTTAGAGTTTTTTTACAGTTTTTATTGAAATAGTTGGATAAAACAAGTTTTCTTGTTTCAGTCATGTTTGCAATTGGGAAAACTACCTCAGCAAACATCAGAAAGTTGAGATTAGGCATCAACGATTACTGACAGCAGTGTTCAAGTTCAAGTTTCTTACAGTGAGCCCTGTGCACACCAAGGCTGTCAGTGAATTCATACGGTCATCTCAACATCGGTGAGAAACAGGAGATGGCAGATAAGGAGAGATAAGAGAGAAAGAAACCATGAACCAGTTCTCCAAATAGCAAAAATTTTTCCAGTATTACCATTCTCTACATAAACCTTTCTGAATTTGTTTTAATCATGTCAACTCCTATTACCATTCTTCTGTGGTCAAGTCAGGAAATCAGATCTCTGATGTTACAAAGTATCTGAAAGTGCAAAATATCAACATTGCCTAAAAGAAAGCCCCACCAAAACAACAACAAAAAAAACCCACAACAGCAATGCCCAGTAAATACAGAGGTTTTGGTTTGGGCTCTGAAATCACTAAAATATTTGAAAAACAACAAAATAGTCTATTGCATAAGAAATATATCTTTAGGGGCATTGTTTCCTGATCTCCACTTTTATCCCGGCTGCAGTGGGAAAATGCAAATAATTAGTCAGCCTTGGGTCAGCATGAGAGTTATAATATATTCTTTTTTTTTAATCACAAATGTAGGAGGACAATGAATTACAACCATGCCCAGTGGCTTCATGTTCATTCAGCATAACCAAACACATTCAGAGATTGTCTGCACCCTGAAAACAAACCCACACATTTTCCATTTTCATTGCTTCCCATTTTAGAGTTCAAGGCTCTTCTTTCCCACAGTTGTTCCTACCAAGTTGCTACAAGTAACACCACGCTTGATTTCATACTGCTGCACTATCACCCACTTCAGGAGTGGAACTGTCCCTTCCCATGGGTGCCAGTAAGGAATGCACTCAACCCTCATGCTTCTCTCTGGAGTTGAAGACCTTTTCAAGCAATAGGGGCTTTTCTCAAGACTTACTAGGAGTATGTGCTCATGGGCATCTTAAAACAGAGATTGTATCTCCTGTTGGTATCAGTCTGCCTGGTCACAGTGACTTTAAGAAGGAACAGCTCAATTAGCTGGGCTATTGCAGACAGTGTGGGGCACCCTTGGTGCCTTGGAATGGCTACCTAGAACAGGGGCCAGACAGAACTAAAAGAACAAAGTAGGCATTTATTAAAGGCCTTCAGTAGGTACACCTTGGGCAGTGCAAAATCCTCGAAGGGGCTACACCCAGGACATGGACGGTGTTCATGAGTTTTTCAGACAGATTTAGGTTTGGTCTATTTGCATGTCAGAGGTCAAGTGTCCAGTTGCATCTTCAGGTAACGAAGTCTCATACCCCCAGTTTGCTCCCTCCCAATTCACTCTTGTTTGCACTTTTCAGGGCCTGAGGCAGTGACGGTGACCTTGGTTCTCAGACCGGGAAGGATTGTTTGGTCTGAGCAAACAGTGAAGAGAGCTCACTAACACTCGCTATGGAGTTTGGAGTTACACACTAATGCAGTAAAGAGTTATACACTAATGCAGGATCTGAAATCTATAAAAGCAAAAACTTAAGGCATCACCCTTCTACCAAAACTTATTGGACCTTGAATTACAGGCAGTAAAGAAGAGTGCTTAAACCAGCACTGAGCAATCTGCTTGGCCTAACCTTCTGTATGCAGCTATGTAGGTTGCACTTTTAAATAGCAACGGCAAAAGAAAGCTCAAGGGTGCAACATTGCAGGTAGGGAGGGAAAACAGCTTCGTTTTCCTTTTCTAAATTGGTTTGGATAGTGGTGACTGCAAACTGAAAGTTAAGAATGACTATGGCAAGCGCCAACAAATCACAGGTTTTTCTGTCTTATTTCAGGTGAATCAATAATTGTTTACTTATCGGACTCTCCTTTTTTACAAATTTATAATGTTAATTTCAGCCAGCATGATGGCATGGCAGCATAAGGGCAAATTTGTTATTTTCTATTTCCTGTAAAGCTTTCAAGAAATTCTTCTCTAATCTGTAAAGTCCCTTTTGGAACCTCTGACACAAACCATGTGATCAGTTCAGCAATAATCTTATCAGGCTGCCATTGTACTTTACACAAACACCAGCAAAAAGGGACAGCTGGCATTTATTTTTAAACCTAAACATGACCATGAAATCTGGAAGTGCTTGGGGACAAATTAGTCATGGTTCACAATGATAATCTTTGTTAATGAAGCTCCAAGAAGACTTCTATCCAGAGGCAGCAAGTAATGAGGTACAGAAATGTTTACATGTCCATAGAGAATTCATTAACCAAGCTCCTGTAGCAAAAGAGCTGCAGGAGTCTGCGGGATTTGAAAGGTGATATTTTTACCTGGGAAAAAGTTAAAATACCAGGCTGGCAGTACACACATAGGCAGGAGCTGGGCTTGTTAGCAGTTTGCTGACTATGCTTGTAAAAATCTTCCATTCAGCTGCCCCCCCTTCCTGCCTGTTGAGGGAGCAGAAAGATGGACATCGAGCTTGTGTTTAAAGTTATCTGCGATTTGGAAATCTCTGCAATTTCATTGGTGACAATATAGAAATTCAATGCCCACACTGCCAAGTTTTTCCATGAGAACTGCCTCCTCCCACCCCCATTAGTCAGTGATCCAGAAATCAGGCCCTCTGTGACACAGGGCCCAGCAGTTAGTTATGGAGAAGGACTATCTACAATGGATCGATCACCACCTGTACATGTTTGAGTGGTCATTTCTAAGTAGGAGATGGCCTTAGGCAGACATCAGAGAGGCTGAGTGCATGTCCACACCTGGAAGGTTAAAGACATTAAAAAGCTATGTGATGCCACGCCTGGGGCCAACAGTGACAGATGGGAGATCTTCCCAGGGGGTCGTGGCATAGGAGGGATAGCACATTGCAGAAGCAAGACATCCGAGGTCTTGGGCATTCAGCTGCTGATAAACAACAGCAGATAACTACTGACTCCTAAGCCTCCCATAAGTATGAGGGATCATGAAAACAAAGGTGTCTTGATATTGCTTCTGCTTGAGACTTTGAGGAAATCTCAAAATCAATGTAAAATGCATGTGAATGTATGAATTTCTGTCTTTCTTGCTACTCAAAAATCAGAGTCGCTGAGCCTCCTTTGGCTGACAACAGAAATACAGCACTAACAAATGCCACATGCTGCAATCCTGTCCCAGGAGGAAACCCCCTCTGAAGTCAAAAGAAATATACCCTGCTCTGCCCCAGCACTGAGCTCTCCCTGCTTGCAGGGGTGCTGCCTTGCTGCCTCTCATGCACAGTCAGGTGCTGACACAGGAGACCAAGGTGCTCACAGCAAGGAACAGCACTTCTTTGACATGTAGGCATTTTCTCTATCCCTGTGAAGGGTTAGTACTAAGCAGGAGTGTAGATAGGTATTTGGAGCCAAGGCTGCACATTGCTATCCAGACTTTGGGCTGAGTTTTCCCTTGAATACATTCTGACTCTCAGGTTGCATGAGAGCTGCACAGAGCCAGAGGGTCAAGGGTAGTGATTATAATTTTCTCTGCTAGTCCTAAAGGAGGATTATCAAGAAGACAGAACCATAGTCTTTTCAGAAGTGTTCAGCAGAGGTAACTGTAAAAAGTTTCAGTAAAGAAGATTCTGGCTAGACACAAAGGCAAAGTAATTTGCTTGAGGTGGTGAAGTAGTAGTGGAGCACAGTGCCAAGAAAGAAAGTGGAATTTTCCTCCTTGGGAGCTTTCAAAACCAGGCAGAATGAAGCTCTCATCAACCTGACCTGGTGCTGAAGGTAACCCAGCCTTGTACAGGAAGCTGGATGTGAGGTTTCTAGAGATCCCTTTCTGCCCATACCTGTCTGTGTTTCTGCTTTTTTGCCCTCCTGAAGTTCTAAGTAGCTTTTATACATCCTCTCAAGACATCTCTCAGATTGGGAGAAAGGCTTGTTAAGAATGATGGATTTAAACTAGAAACACCATCTTGCAGCAGAATTTCATGTGTAGGACAAAGAAGAAAATGTCCAGAATTTCACAAAGTTCTTGTGGCCATTTCTGCAGCATGTACAAATTCAACATGATCCAGCTGCCTTCAGGTTTTTGCATGCAGAGGCATGTAAATAAGTCAGAGGTGTGGTCTCCTGGTTCAGGTGTTTTTTTTTTTTCAAGATTATTTGCCTAGATTCTGTCTAGAACACACGAAGTTTCAGATGTCTACTGCCACAGTTGTCAACAGGCAGTTGGTTCTGAATTACATATCTAAGGGAGGGATTTGCTTTATCTTCTTTCTATGTCTTTTTAAAAAATTTCTTTTTTTTTTCTCTTTCATTTCACATTTCTGAAGAAATCCTTTAGTCTTGATTGTGTCACAATAAATACTTAAAAAAAATAAGAATCACTCACTGCAAATACTGGTCACCTGCAGCTGACCCAAATGGGAACAGTGTGCTCAGGGGCATGGCTGGGACAGGAGGAGAAGGCTGGGACAGGGTGAGAAAGGGGCCAGCTTGCATGGGCCCGCCCTGCCCAGCAGTTCTGGGCAGTCCAAAGCACTGGAGCCAGGGGCAGTTCTGTGCCCTGGCATGGAGCAAACTGAGCCAGGCCAGTGAGGCTGGAGGTAGGCACAAGCTTTTTTACCCAACACATGCAGCACAGGGAGGGGAAATCACCTCTGTCCTTGGAGATTTCCAAACCTTAGCTGGATAGAGCCTTGAGCAACAGCATCTGATCTCATTTCTGACCCTGCTTGGAGCAGGAAGTTGGTCTTACAGACCTCTCAAGGTCTCTTCCTCTCCTTGCTACTTCTATTTTATTTTGTTTTGTTTCCTTGCAAGTCTCTGGAGAGAATAATTACATAGATACAAAGGCTATAAAAGCTTTATATTTAGACTGGAGTAGACATTAATTCTTTTCAAAGACCTTGTCCTTCCAATGTCTTGCCAGATGCACACAAAGAACAGTAAATTGAGGAGATAAAAGAAAACAAAATCAGAACAAAACAGAACGAGAAAACTCCAAATTTTGGTGTCCTTACCCAGTCAAGAAACTTGGAAAAATCTGCTGAGAACCAGCTGAGTTAGCCAATATTACACAATGTAATACTAAAAAAAGGAAGATTAAACAGCACATCTGCTGAGTGTCCCCCATCAGCCAGTTCAATGAAATTGGAAACTGTCGCCCTGATTTTGTAAAACTTTGTAAGCCTTCTGATGTTTATATTCTCTCAACAAACTTTCTCACACACAATTCTGTAAATAACCTATGTTTTGCATTCTTTCATGGAGGTGGAGAGAATTGATGGACCCTTGGTCTGTCCAGTGGCATTAGAGAGGTGGCACTGTCACCCTCCAATCCACTGTCACCTTTGGAAAACTATAAATGCTGGAGTCAGAAAATAAAGGTGCTCTTTTTGTTCCCCTCGAGAGCAGCAGTGTCTGTGTCATCATTTTGTGCCTTATCGTGACAGGAAACCATGGACATTTTTCAGCTATTTACAGAGCTACAGCCTTCAGAGATGCTCCACAGGGTAAATTAAATACTTCACACCTTCATGCTAATGCTTGGTCTGCTGACAGCTATCAGGTGGTAATTTGTTAGCCTTTTTATACAAACAACACTAAAAAGCCATCATATAGAGTGTTATAGCTGAATCAGCGAATATTTTTGCTTTAAACTTCCATTATTTCTGCAAAGGAGAAGTATTTTGTTTTACTGTGATTGCTCAGTGGGTACCTAAAGGTTTTCCTGATCTCCATATGAATCTTGGTACTTGTAAGAGAGGATGTAGATTTTAGTTTCTAAATCTAACATAGGAAGAGCAGCTCTGAGAATTGGAATAGGCTCTTTGATTTTTATTGGGAGTTTTGATTCTCAACATGAGACAGCATGAGCTTGGTCACTAGGACTCTGGTTTAAGAAGATTTTTTTAATAGGATTCTTAACAGCACATAAGGAGTTACCTTCTGGTTAGCAGCCACACACTGCAGGCTGACTGGAACATAAGAGGCTTTTGTTTTTCCTGGGCATATTTCTCTCCTTATCCTCACAAGACATGTGGTTAAATCACTTGACTGTTTGGAGACAGGAAAAGCTGTCCAAAATACAGTGTGATGAATTGCAAGGATGCCCCTCGAGGGAGCAAACTGCTGACCCACAGGCCAGTCTGTGCTGGATGCTGTTTGGAAACCTACAAGAAAAGGCAGGCTAGTTGTGGAGCAGGGGCCACTGCCTCCTATGTGACCAGCAGATTGTAAATTTATAAGCACTGTTGTGCCCAGCTTTAACCTGAGTTCAAGCTATGGTACATGAGCCAGAGCTGACTGGGAATCTGCTTGGTTTTGACTGGGGCTGCTGCCTAGACTGACAGAGAGCAAATTTTCCCCAGTATTTTCTAGAATTACCCACAGCAGAGACTGCAAGTCAAGCTTTTTTTTTTTTTTTTTTTTTTTGTTCTGGTTATTATTAAGCTCTTTAGCAAATAGCTTGATATTAAATACAGAGGTATTATCTGTGTGTTTGAAGTTACGAGATTTTCTATTTTGTTCATATCTCCTTGTTGCTATTTTTGCACCACCAGCAAGCATTTCAGCCCTGCACAGGGTTTTTCACTGCATCCTCTTCACTTGCATGACTTTTCTGCATTTTCTTTTGAAGGGAAACATATGAACAACGTAGGGACTGAAAGAAACAAATCCACTTTGATATTCTTACAATAAGGAAAAAAAATCCATGATCTGGTGAATATTAATTTAGAATCACAGAAAAAAATTTAACTTCAGCTGTTAAACTCTAGAAAAATAAAATATGGTTTGTTTGTTGGAAATGCTTATTTCCAGGGTTAGTTGTCATATGTCTTCATTTGGTAATTCTTTTATCTAATTTGAAGCTTTAAGAAATGGAAATAGGATTTGGTGCAAGTTTCATATATCACTGTAACTAATAATCAAAAATAATAGAATTATAATGAACACTATCAAGTGTATAAGAGGGAATTTTTTATTCTGACAGAATTGTTCTAAGAAGTGAAATTACTTTAATGAAGACTTATTTCATATGAATTTTGTATATTTCTATTAACAGAATACATACAATTTTTGCTGCTTTGTAATATAACATTTTAATAATTAATATATAGTTTTGATAAAAAACAATACAAAATAATGTTTCTATTACCACTCCAGGAACTAATAAATTTTGTGTTTGGGCTGCATTATTTCCTTAAGGTTAAACCTTTCTACTCTAAGCAAGAATAGGTTTAACAAAAAATGTAGGTAAATTACAATGTTGATCCTGAAAGAAACAGTAATTCAGTGGCACCATATGCCTGAAGAACAACTAGGATTGTTTCTGGTTTAAAATCTTTGGTAAATATTGCTTATAAATTTATCTGGAAAGAGTTGTAACCATAGAACTAGACCAGCTGATAACTGATATTCCACCTGTAGACTCTCCACCTTTCTGCTTGGATTAGTTCATCTCGAGGTTGAAATGCAGCTGGAATATTTATTCCTGCTCATGACAAACTTTCTCAAGGGATTTTTATGTTCAAAATTTTTGAAGTCTTCACAGGAATGTGGAACACTTCATTTAGCACAGGTTTGGACACTACAAATGTCTCATGTTGTATAAGAAAATGTAAAAGATCAAAGGAGGATCAAAGAGGATCAAAGCTCTTTCAGATGTTCATCTTGCCAGTACAGACAGCTGCTACATCACCCTGTTAAACAGAAGCATTTTTTGGGGTATCACTGGGAACAATTTGTGCAATAAACCTTACTTCTCTTTCTTCAAGTAGACATATAAATTTTATTGACAGAATTACACAGTTTATCCACAGTACTATAGAGGAAGAAAACCTGGACTGTGAAGTGGCTTTATCAGGTAAACATTTTTAAAATCCTGTCTCTTTCAATACTTCTCAAACAATGATTTTGCTTTGTGAATGCCTCTCTTTTGGTTTTCCACTACCAGACTTTTAAGAGATGGATAATTACCATAGAAAGATATTGACCCTTTTGATTTCACTGCTAGTCAAAATACTCCAGTACTAAATAAAAAGCACAATCCAGAAGTAGCAGCTGAGGTTCAGTAAGGCCTTAAAATGCCATTTACCCCAGGACTCGGTCTGCTAAAAGGACATCCCAATTCTCACTACAGTTTTCTAAAATCTTTTTTAAGGATAAAATTTGTTATTTTTATTGTACTAGATCTTTGAAGTCAGTGAAGAATAGCTTTATTTTAGTGTTCAGCAGTTGTGTGTGAGCTTCACAGACCTCTCTGGCAAATTATGATCTTTCATTAGAAATAATTTTAAGGTAAAAGGGCAACTTTGCTTTTGGATAACTCTAGCAATGACTTCTGAAGAAGTATTTTTAAGACTAAAGGTTTCATCCATTTTTCAAAACTGTTGTAGAAGCTACTAGTACTACAACTATGATAAGAACTACTGGTTCCCTCAGGTGGTTGTGGAAGTGATCCCAGAGATTTGATCTGGACTTAGCAGGAAACTGGAAATTGCTTCTGACATTATTTTATACTTAATTTTGTAATAGGTAATTATTACAAAATTTTCAGTAGCAGTAACATATGGAATTCCCACTCTTAGTGCATTTCTGCAGCTTATTGCTTACTAGAGGTTCTTCTATGACCCTCTTGCTTCTTTTTATCTGAAATTCTTTTTAAGTGCCACCTTCTCCCTAAGGGTTTTCAAATTTCCTTTCTGTGGCTATAAGGCACATGATGTCTACCACAAGAATTAACTGTAAAACATTGCTTACTTCCTCTCTATAGAAAAAAATGCTTTAAGGAATTGAGATGATGGGAGAATTCATCCAGGAATTTATTTTGCCTGATTTAACTGGAACTGAAAAAAGCAAAAATGTTTTGTTTTGGTTTGGTTTTTTAAATAGTTTTTCTTCTTTTGAGTTGAAAACATGACCTGCATATCTAATGAACTTCTGTCATGTTGGATCTCCAGTGGTCCAGCCAGCTGCCTCTGCAGCATCAGGAAGAACATAAATTCTTGCAGAAATGGGCTGGCTGGTACCTCCTGCATGGTGGTCTCCAAGCCATGATCCTTCCCACCCTCCACGACACCCAGAATCCAGGGCAATACAGGGTCAGAACTATTTGCATATACCCCTCTCTGCACTGTTTAAGACCTGTGCAGATCTGAACTGGAGAGTAATTAATCAGGAACAGCCTCACAGGGATCTGATCCAAACTCATCTACCAGAGACAAAAGAAGGATACTTTTCTCTGTTGATTTGAAATAACAGGATTTAAGGAATCTAACCAATTTCTGTCCTTGTAAAAAACATAATTAGTTTGTTGTTCTCTTTCATTTAATATTTCCATTTCTATCAGAGTCAAGAGCCCCGATGCAGCTGGAGCCTGCTCTGTTCATTCTATTCACCTGAATACCTTCAGGACAAAGGATGTCTTCCACTGCAGCAGGGTATTCCTGTTTCTCTGTCTATATGCTCTCCTACAGATGAGGACAGATCATGGTCATCAACTAAGCAAAACACGGTGTTATAGGATGGAATTTGCTTAATCCCTACAAGGCATTTCCAGATTATAGTATTAACCTTTCTAAAGCACTCAATGAATTGCTACTCAGAAGTGTTTAGACATTTTAAAATCCACCTTGTTTTAAAAGTTTACAGTTTTTTGTTTTTCTTTTCAGCATCTTTTTCCAAACCAATACAAATACAATTTAAATGTCCATGACTCTGCATCTTTTTAGTCCTTCATCTAATTTAGGAAACAATTAATGTTGACAAAGCTTTGGACTGTAAATTTTTTTCTGCAGGTATTACCTTGGTTTCCCTAACTGAAAAACCCTGAGCCAACAGCACCAGGCTCCCACTCTGCTGCCAGACCCTGAACACCTCCCCCTGTATCTGCAGAACAGCAGATGTGAGCACTCAACACGCCTCATTTTGTTCCTGGAGATCACAGCGGAAAGGTGCCACAGGAAGAACTGGAGCAGAAGACATAGAAATGGCTGCCCATCTCCTGGCTAATACAGAATTGAACAAGAAAATGTTCAGACAAGGATGAGCCAGGAGATGGGGATCAGCCTGATGGGGCTCACACATGGCAGCAGAGTCAGCGGCCGTAAGGCACCCTACACACTGTCCGTACAAGATGCAGCGAGATGTGGGCGGGTTTAGTTTCTAAGGTGGAGTTCTGGGCCCAGAGGTGCTCTGCAGCTGGAATCGGGGCCCCTTCAGTCCCTGCTCCGACACACAAACACCCGATGGGACACCGGCTGGCTCCCCGGTGTTGTGTGGCTGAGTTCTCACTCAGGTGAGGGCAGCTGGCAGGTCACTTGCTGCCACGGAGGACACTGAGAGGTGCTGGCCGAGGTCCCCTGGAGCACGTCTCCCTGCTTTCGCCCATTTTTCCTTGCCCAGGACTGTTTTACTTTGAGGACGCGCTGGCCCTGGGCGCCGCCGTCCCCAGAGAAAGAAAGGCCCCTTTGTGCAGCAGAGCTCTGGGCCCGGCCGGGCAGCTCCGGGTCCGTCTGCACGGCTGCCTCGCTGCACTCACACCTTTCTCATCACCAACAGCCTGCTGTGACACTCAGCCACAGAGCAGGAGATCAAAGCCACAGTCAGCAAAGGCAGTCACATGAGTGCCTTTTCCATAAATGACCAGTTCTGTTGCCAGACGCTACCGTATGTAGGTTGAGTTCTAAGGAAATTAAACAAGAAGGCCCAAAAAGCCCAAACCCACACTGCATTTTGTTTTCAGATTACTTAAAAAGAGTTAATAGTTTCTATGTGATGAACTGATGGAGATAGAATGTGCTCTCAATCCTGAGGCTGTAGAAAGATTAGTGGCAGTCTGAAGAAGACAAAGCCTACTCCTCTCCTGAGGGCTTTAGGTGAAACAGGATTAAGTAGTATGTCATTCTTTGGATTGTCTTGATTTACTCACCCAGTGATATTTGCTGAACTAAATTAAAACAGATACATCACAATTAAAACAAAAAACACCAAAAAACCAAACCAAAACAAAAAAAACAAACAAAACCAACCAACCAAACAAACAAACAAAAACCGAAGGCAGAATAGACTCAAATAATAGGCATCTCAAATACAAGGATTTAAAGTTTATGAACTATTTCATGGTGGTGGGATAAAAGTAATCAGACCCCAAGGAAGAATTGGAATTCCACTATTCCACTCAATATGGCTTCAAAACTGATAAGTACATGTTTGTTGGAGAACTGCTGCTGCTAGACCAAGCCACAAAATTTTGCCTGGTCATGGGGAGCAGAGGCAGGGGGAAGGAAGAGCATGCATGAGGTGTGAGAAGAACTCACCCTCTTCAGTAGAGCTACTTTGCTGGTGGGGGTGATTTGGCTCTACTGGCCTACACTAGTTTTTCCAGGCATTCTTACCATGTGAAGAAAATATAAGGCTTTCCTATGAGACTGCAGGCATGCATTTTTTGGACCTGAGCTTTCACTGGGATAGTGCCTCTAAAGGGAGAAAATATACTATCTTTGGCCAAGGGGCCTGGCCAAGGGTCGGTCCTAGAAGAATTGTTTCAGAAGTATTAGTGTCTGCACAAGACAGCTTGTGGCTACAAATGGGCTTTTCCTAAAAATTTTTTCTTTTCTGGATGCAGAAAATTCAGTGATCTCTCTGTGTTTCTAAATGACACAACATGTATCTATATAATGAGCCTGCATATCCTAAACGAGAAGGTCTGCAGTGCTGTTTTTGACAGTTTTGTATCACATACCCACCTCAAGCCCTGCTTCCCCTTTTAGAGTTTGTCCACTGCAGCCAGTGGGCTCACCAGCTACTTATTGTTGCCCGACCTCCAGCACCAAAAAACCAAAAATGATGCTAGCATCCCCAGGCTGGTATCTACACTGTGAAAAAACTGCCTAGAAGGGAATGCCTTACTCTAGCCAAGGTCTCAGCGGAAGAACAGTCATTACCACCCATATTGCCCAGAGGAGAAATAGAGACAGAGAGAGCATAACACGCACCCCAGTGAGGTGAAAGCTGGAGACGTGTGGAACAGCTCTATAGTGACTGTTCTGCTGGCACTGGACTCACAAATTCCTCCTTCTGCCATGTGCTTTAACAGTAGCTGTGCAGTTCACATCTTTTAAAGGTGACTCGTAAGTCTCTCTCTAGCAAAAGAACTTTATTTATGTGAACTTCCACTTCATATAGGGATGCAATGTAATACTGTGTAATCAAACACATGGCAATGGAAGCTGCAAAAATATTGCATCATGCAGAGCGAGAGCAGGACACAGATCTGTGATTGTATCCACCAGAGCTACAGCAGGACACAGATCTGTGATTGTATCCACCATTCAACCCCTCCACATGTATCAAAGGGATGCTGGAGGGCTAATAACCAAGAAAATAAATTTTTAAAATCACTACTAAGCAAACATGTCTATGGCTTAGGCATTATCCATCCTATTGGAGATAAAGGGCGTTGGTTTTTTTATGGATCTGATTTGGCTTACACACTTTGGACTGCTCTTTGAAATTTAAATCTTTCTAGTTAATCTTTCCTGCTGGAGAATAAGTAAAAAGTCATTCTTCACTTGCAGTGCCAGAGCTCTAGGCCTTCAGTTTTATGTGGGGTGCAGCAGCTGTACCTGTTACTTTGTTTTCAGCTCTGTAAAAGTTTCTCACAGGAAACAAGACTTGACTCTCCTGTACATCCAAAACATCTCCTGACACCTCAGGAAACCCAGTTTGTAAATGCACAGGTACCTAGATGTTTATGGGTGTTCGCCCAACCCCAGAAGAACAGCTAGCACCTAAATGCCTTAGAGAACATCTATCAAAATCCCAGTGGAACAGACCAGGCAGAGGGCATGCCTTTGGATGTGAAGTTAATGCTCAGAGGCAGTACTATGAGATTATAAAGGAATGTCTTCCTCTTTCTCCAACTCTTCCCTTACACGGGAAAACTGTGAAGAAAAAAAAGGTGGCTTTAAATCACTGGACTTTTGTATTTTGTACCTGAAAAAAAATGCCTATTTATATATGTTTCAGCAACCCTTTTGTAAAATTTTGTTCCTCAATAGCAAAAGGAGAGGCTTTGTTACAAAATTACCACTGTTCTTGTAAAAAAATTCCAAAGTCAGTACAAGTCCTTTGATATATAAATACTAACAGCTATTTATCATCTGTGGAAAATACTATGAGGCTGTGAAACCCAGCTGAACCAGATTTTAACAATCTAAATTTCACACTTCTCAAAGTCACAGTCTCACAGAGACCCTGCATGTGGGGAACAAGGCTGCTAACAGGTCAGCAGTGCCAAAGCAGGAGCTGTTTTTTTCGTTCCCATATATCTCCAAAACAAAACAAAATAAGAAAAGAGGAGGCACTTTGTTTCATGTTACCAATTTTTAAAGCCCTTTTTTTGCTAAAAGAAATGCTAGTTGTCAGAGGGCAGGCTACAGTGCCAGACAAAAAAATGGGCGAGGTGTGGTGGAATTCTACATGGCAAGACAGCACAGCAGCAGTCCCATGAGCATCAGAGGCTGCAGCTGGTCTTCCTGTGCTGTGCAGCCCAGACTCAGCCCAGCAGCTGGTGTGCAGCTCCTGCTCAAGCTCACCTCATGGCTCTGGCTACACCTGCACACGGCTGGAGCACACATACTGCCTTTGTGCTTGAGTGTAAAAAAAGTGCAAACACCCTGCTTGTTTGAAAAAAAAAAAAAAAAAAGAAGAGGAGCATAAAACAGGAGCAAGCTTTTCTTTCCTTAAGGTGATCACAGGGAGCTTAGCATTATTAGCATTGGAATATGATTGGGTGGATGGGGATGTGCTTTCTATAGTTACTATGAAAGTATCTAAGATTACAGTATTCAGGGCGTTCTGCATGAGGAGACATTCAAATTGGAGCTCCTGCTCTCAGTCGCAAAGAGAAAATCTGCCTTTTGATAGATGCTGAGCTACCAGGTTAGAAAGCTGTGCACAAATGCCTTCTTCCCGCTGAGCTTTGCCGAATTTAAGTCAGGGGAATTTTTTTGTATTTCTGGAAGGGAAAAAAAAACAGTCATATTTACAGGGAAAATTCTGATCTCAGCTTCAACTTCAGGCTGCTTCAGCTGTCCCAGGTCCTCCCACTACACCATTTTTTCCGTGTAGGTAAATATTTTTCTGGAGAAATAAATTTCTCCTGCTCCCCACATGAGCCCATCCAGAGCGACCATGACGTTGCAATCACTACACCTGTGTTGCTGACCTGCAAATGACCTGTCTGGCTGGACTCTCAAACTGACAGCTAAACACAGCTGGCTGTGAGGAACTGCAACAAAGAGGACATGGAAAAAAAACAGCACAAAAAGCAGAAGTGGTGCATTCATCTCTTTCCAAATTCTGTCTGCTTGCTTTTGCTTTATCTCTTGAGCAACTCATTCCACTTTTTAATCATGTTCTTGTGACAGAGTTTCTTATCAGTGGCTTCTTCCTGAAGTGATAATGGTCCTTTCCTCTCAAGAATGTCTGTATTTTCCACAAGTCACTTGACTGTGGACCAAAAATATGATTGTAAGCCACAGTTTAGCACTGTTTTCCAGTTGTCAATGAGGTGTTTCTCACAAGGCAGGAGAAATAAAAAAATATAATTTCACTAAACATGGTTCCTTTTTATTTTCCTTACTGCTCCTCAGGCCCAAAGGAACTTCAGATGTTTGCAGTTCCATAGCCACAGTATTCAGATCACAACTGTATGCTAGAGTTTCTGATATTTCTAGTCCCCTCATTAGTTTCCTTGTATCACACACTAGCAGATAGAGGCTATCAGAGGAAGCAGATAACTCTACTGAGACCCCACAGGAAGTGCTTCCCTGCTCTGCCTCCCAATACTGTTTTGGAGTTGTGGAAAACAGGCCAGTGCTGGTGGCCAGTTTAAAGCAATAGAAACTGCAAAGCTCACACCAAGACTGAGGGGAGCTGTGCAGGTAACACTGCCTGCTGCAGAGACACCACGTGTACAGGATGTAGACAGGGTGCTCTACTCACAGTTTTTTCAGATGAGTAGCTAAGAGATCTAGTAGAGACTTATGACCTCCTCTTTGTGCTGAAAACCAGTGTCAGGCATGCAGCTACAGAGTATACATAGATAAAATACCCTTCAGAATAATATTCACACTGATAATTTTCACCAGTTAAAACATAAAAATGCATTAATTCCTACAATGGAATATTTCTATTTTCTGCCCACTCTCAAAAGCTATTCTATTTGATTTCATTGTAGAGATCTATAGATGTCTACAATGGAATTTTCTATCTACTCTCTAATCACAAGCACAGTGGCAGATAAAAATGCATGGGAAATGACCCTATATTAACAAGCACTTTATGTAACCTTCTCATTCAGGCTGTAGTATGAAAACAAGGCCTTGATCACAGTCAGGTATATGTAGTAGAAGCAGCTTTTAAAACATAAAAAATAGTTATCAGAAAAGAAAGGAATAGCAATGTTGCTGTTGAGATGGACAGTTGACATACACACATTCTTGTGTAGACACAACAATGGTTTTTTCTTTATTACAAGTTGTTCTCAAGTTTTATACTCTTAACAAAGTGTGATCTTAAGTCTTAGTTACATCAAAACAGTTTATTATATTCATTGGATAAAGCAATATCTTATTGTATTTTATTGGTATAAAGCAATTAATGTCAATAATTAATTGGTAAGAGTTTATACCAAATAATTATAAAGGCACATACACTGCTCACTGAGGCATGTATCCTCTAACTGTAAATATCTTTTATTATCTGTTTTTATGCTAATGGCCTTGTTTTTTCCTTGCTATGGATAAACTTGTTTTTTGTCAATTTCTTCTTCTGTTAACTCAGTCGTGTGGCCTGAGACCAGCTGGTAAGCCTACCCATACTTCCCCCATATTGTATTTGATCTACAGACACAATTGTTAAGGATTTTTGTAGGGCCCTTTGTAAAACCTCAGTAGGTAGAGGAGACACAAACCAATAATTACAATCACTGACAAAATTAGCAATCTAGTCTTCAACAAAAACCTAAGCCATCTAGTGATGCTCTAATAACTATACGTTAATAACAAAAAATTAATAGTTGTTTTATTTTGTAAAGTGGTACATCTAATGATGTCTATATCTAGTAGTAACCTATTTAAAATTACGGATGTGTTATTGCTTTGTTTGGTTAGTTAACAACTAAATTTATTTAATGTGGTTAAAATGTGAGCTGCAGCTACTCTGAGTGTTAAAACAGATGTAGAAATAATAGAACTAGGTCTTTAAAAGGTTACATCATCATGACACTGAAAAGTAAATTTCCGTTGGGGTGATCATGTATTTATTTTTATTTTTTGATGTATTATTGTTATGTTGGGGGTTAGTAGGGTTAATCACTCTAAACTGTAGGGACCTCCTGTTATTTTACTTGGAATAACAACTTAAGTACAATCACTATAGGTCAAAAGGACGCCTTTTGGCAGGCTATATTTAAAAAAAAAAAGAAGATTTTCCCTATAAAATAAAAAATTTAACACATAAACTACTTCATCTAATCCTACTTAATCTTTGTCTCTAAATCAGTGTCCATGATAAAAAATTGACAGTCAAATGATAACAGCTCTAGTTTCATGGTTTTTTACCAATTCTGTGGCAGTCAGGATAACACCTAATCTCTGTTCCTCATGCTTTCTTGTGGCAAAAGTGTTTTGGGTTCTCTGGGAGAGAAGATAAGTATATCTATATATGGTATAAAGAACACAAAAGGACTGACAGGCATGGGTGTAAGACGATCATCTGTACTCAGAACCAGACACAAGGTTTTTCATCCCAGTGAGGGGCATCTGAAGATAAATAACTCCAGATAAGCAGCACAGGAAACATTATAAGAATTTTGTTGTACAAAGGGAAGAAAGAGCATTGGACACTGACACGGTTTTTCCAAAGTACAAAGGAGAAGCAGCAGTTCAAAACAAATAAAGAAGTGAATACAGGAATGGCTAAAAATGCAACTTGTCCATAAAATCTACATTTTTTTTCCTGAAAAGCAAAATCAGTTTTAATAAGGTTTTTTTAAACAAAGCTTTATATATTTTTTTAAAACCTCTGATGTTGTTTATCAGTATTTTACAAAAAGGAAAGGAAAAATGAATCTATAAATGATTCAAAGGGGTACCAGTGTCTCTGTTGCACAGAGGCAAACATGCATACCCTGACCACCAACATGTATACAAGCCTCATATCCCGAACACTCTTTTCTTTCCCTAAAGGCACATACCCCAGATCAACCTTCCAGGAAAAATTCACCAGCATTGCCTTGGTGCAAATCCTTATGTACTTCCGCAACATCTTTGGATCTATTTACATTATGCTTTTCCTTCTTAAGCAGATTTTATGGTTTTTGTTTGGTGAATTTTTTTCCCAAGGGAAGTGTACACTTCCAAAAGGAAATCTAAAGAATTTAAGTACACCATCTCTCCCTGAACCTGGTGCATCATTTTTAGAAACTGCAACTTCAAAACAACATCAGACCTTCAGCCTTCCCTCAGAAGGAGACCTATTTGCATGGAAATGGTCAGTCTTGATATCATCAGTATTTTTTAAAAAAGCTCAGCAATTACACAATAGGATGCCTCTAATCGGTCTCAGGTCACTTCCTCATTATCCATTTGGGCCTTTAATTGGAACTATGGTAATGCTTCTCTACTGACACATAAAAGTTACAGACTTTGACAGCCTGAAGTTGCAGAGGTTCTGTCACTAGCTTTCATTTGCTGATCCCTTGATTGAAAATCTACTGGCAAAGATCATCTCACAAGCAAGTACTGGATAATGCTTCCTCTCAGACCCACTAGAAAGGCTGACTGCCATGAGTGCTGGCCTCGAGTCATGGGCAGTCTATTACAAGTGCCGTGGAGAAATGCAAAGGCCAGACAAGGAATTAATGCTGTGATTCCAAAATATATGTTCTCAAACGTGATGTCAAGTGTTTTAAGAGCCTGTAGGGAACCATGACAAAAGGCAGATTCAATGACTGGCAGCAGAAGAAGCGGTTCCCTCTCAAAATTCTGATAGCAAAAGAGCCAGTCACATTTGGGATGATGTTCTGAAGCAGTTTGGGACAATGTGACTCCTCACTGCATTTTTTACAATATGAACTCTCACTAGAATTTTTTTTTAGATCAATAATTTATTGTGAAGAATTAGCAAAGCTTTGTTCTTGTCAGATTGCAAGACAGGGGTTAAAGCTGCATTAAGAGGCACTTCTTTATCTCTCTCTGATTTTCCTCCTGATGAAAAAAGTTTCAAATTTAAAGTATATCCATGCACTTTTTCTGTCTTGATTTGAAATGTAAGTGGAACAGTGCAAAAGAGCAAATGTCGCAGCTAGTACATTTGAAATCATGAGGCTGGAAGACCTTTTAATTAGAATATATTTCCTAGGTGTCTAACTGATTTTATTTTTTTCCCCACAAAAGAAGGAGCAATTCCTTTCCCTCCTTACTCCAAAGAGGAAAAAAAGGCAACCCTGTATTCCCACAGGATGTTGACTCAATTGGGAAAAAAACAAAAGGAAATTAATGCAACTTACAATGGAGGAGAAAATTAATGCAAGATAGAAAAGGTAACAAAGCAAAAGTCAAAAAATGGTAGGCTTGCTCAGGGATGTCAAAGGTAGGAATGAGAACCATTTCTATTGGTTTTGAGAGCTCCTTTTATACTTTGAAAAACAAGGACTGATTATAGTGATTTGCATTTGGCGATGGCAGGAAACTGCTGCTTTTGCAGTTTCAAGACCTGTATTTGTTGTCTGTGATTTTCCAGCAGCTGGTCACCAGATTTCTATAGCTGTGAGAAGCCTAAGGTTAAAGTGAAGACTTCCCCTAGGTAATTAAAAATCAGCACATTTTTGCTAAAGTCAGGCAACAGCAAATTTAGCATATAAACTACAAGCTGCAAAAACAGTAATAAATTCCTGCTAACACACACAAGGGCCTTTAACCTGCAGCCTCTCATACAGAGCGTTACAGACATAGTTCAGACATTCATTCTCAACAGTTTCTTGAAAGAACAAGAATGGGTAAGAGCATGAATGGGGTGTGAAGAGTATGGTTTTAGTGGACTGCCCACTGTAAATATCTGAGACCCAAAGGCTTTTTTAATCTGAATCTAAATGTTATCTTGATTCACTCTTAAAATCTTCTGTTCAGTTATGCATACCTGCATAAGCCTGTTTCCTCTATTCATATGAACACCAGGGTTTAGTTTCTCCTGGCATTACATATTCTCTAGATCTTGTTTATGCTGTGTCCATGTTTCCCAGAAGACCAGAGTTGGGGAAAACCACATTCCTCAGGGAAGACTGAGTCCTTTTGATTATGTGTCATCATTCTGGACCAGCAACTATGAGAGATGACCTATTTATGGAAAGATTGCACTTACATTATATTTTTTTCTCTTAAATAGGGATAGATGAGTTCAGAGAATTTCATTGTTCTTATCTAGTAAGAAACACTCCTGTGATTCTCTATGGCAGCCACCTCCAGCTCCACTGATTTTCTGATCCTCATAGCAGGGTTTAAGAATAAATAGACTGAAAATGAATAGTGGAAAAAACCATTGCTCTGTAATACTTTAAATCGGTCTGCAGAGAACAGTCTGCAGGGATGCTAAAAGAGTTTAGATAACAAGCAGATCTATGAACACTGAGTTCAGTCAATCCTTCTTTGGATTTGTATCTTGTTACTGACCTGAATTCTTAACATAATTTGAGCAGTGTTATTAAATGAACTCAGCTCTTAGAAGGCACAGGAGACTGATCACATGCTAAGCAGTAAAAGTTTTTCATTGCTGTTTGCATGCAGGAGACAGAGAACTGACTGTGCAATGGATTCTACTGTATTCCACACTTCATAAGGCTTGGGCAGAACATCAGTTGCTAGTGCAATAGATTCTCTGGGGTCTGACAAGTAGAGAGGCTGGATTCTTGCCCTTCTCAACCGCCTGCTTTCGTCAAACTCAAACCACAACAATTTTAATATTTCTGTTGCTCTCAAATGTGCCTTAACACAGGCAGGAGGCAAAGATATTATTGTGGGAAGACAGAGTTTGTAGCACAGTTGTTTCTTTAGAAAACCTAAAACTGTGAGACAGCTACTTACAATAAGTAGTGCAGAAGCAACATTTGGACACACCAATCCCAAGCTTATGAATGAGAGCAGTGGGGGTCAGCAGAAGGGGATATGCTGGTCTCTCTCTCTGGTGACCAGCAGTGGAAATGGATAAAGAAATGGAATGAAGATGCATCGGGGGAAGTTTCAGTTGAACATTAGGCAAAAGGTTCCTCAGTGAGAGAGTGGGCACTGGAATAGGCCCCTGGAGAAGTGGTCACAGCACCACACCAAGTTCAAGAAGCTCAAACATTGTCATATGGTTTAGTTTTAGGTAGTCCTGTGAAAAGCAAGGAGTTGGACTTAATGGTCCAACTTGAAATATTCTATGATTCTAAGTCTTGACTTATATTCCACTCACAGGAAAATATACCTTAAAAATGGAAAGGGATAAAGAAGTAAAGTTCATTATAAGAGTTTCAGGTTCTTGATGACTGCTGAGATAAGATTTTTAAGAGGGAGTGGAAGTCTTAAAAAATTAAAATCAGGACCTGATATTTAGCATGTTGAGAAATACTATCTCTTTTAAATATTGTAGTCTCCAGACACTGTTTCAAAATATTTGAAACCATTTTCACCATGCCTTTATTCTTATAATGACCATATCCTGACTGCTGCAGTTTTACCCATACAGAGAAAGCTTATAACTAAAAGGAAAGGATATGACTAAACACAGGAAGCAATTAGTCAATAACTAAAGCAGACTTGGAAGGAAAATATCTGGGAAGGGAAAGTAAAGATAAAATGCCTAGAGGCAAAAGTATTTTACTGTCATACTGCTTTACTCTTGTCTGCTGTGATATATTTGCACAAAACCAAGTGACATCTAAATGACATTACACTGGATTCCTTCTCATATTAGCTTACTATTCATGCTTGCTGGTATTCTACCAAGTGTTTTGGGTTCATCACTCCTGTGAGTACAAAATCATTGTATATTAAGTCTTACTCTGTCATCTTAAATACAGCCCCTTTTCAATGCAAGAACGCTGCTTTTTGCTTTGGAGGATGAAGCTGAGCAAAGCTAGAGCTGCTGCTTGCAGTAAGTCATATAATTGACAAAGGAATACTTGTTGCACCTTGTCAAAGATGGCATGGCTTTTCATTGCTAAATGCCCAAAGACAATACATTAAAAATGTGTTTAAAAATTTTGGTTTATTTGAAAAATATTAAACAGCCTTATGGTAATTATCAGGTAGTGCAATGAAAAAAAAAAAACCTCAGGAGCTCCAGCAGAAAGCAGAGCAGAACAACAGGATCCTAAACTAACTCCAACATTCTTATTTCATCTCATATGCTGTTGTTGAACAGATTAAAAAAAGAAAGCTTTCAAGAAGGAACACACACATAAAAGTATGGAATTGTATCTTCAAACAATAAAGGGAATTGCACAAAGGCAATGTGCAGTGGGAAATTCCTATCCATCTTGCTTCACACTGACCTCCTGTGTAGACAACAATGGATAAATAATAGTACTGCTGAAGATTCTGTGGATACTGCTGTGGCTATACCAGGAAACATTCTTACATCTATTGTTTCAATCTTCTTGAAAAAATACACAATACATTCACCTCTCTGGTCTCCTCTTTCTGCCTTGAGTTAAAGCATAACAGTAGATTCTAAACTAATGTAAATACATGCCTCATTGAGCTAAATTTAGAAATAAAAATGTTATATGGCACAGGGTGAGAATATGCGTGATTCCACAAATTCAAAGGAACTTAATGAAAATCTGGGGGAGAAAAATAAATTCCTCTGTATACCTTGATCTAGGCCCATTTTTGAATCTGTTTTATTGTAATAAAAATGAACATCTGGCAGATTGAAGCCATGAAGAGTAATGTGATTAACGTAGTATTTAGCTGAACCAGAAGGAGCCAGGTATCATTAAGCTATAAACCACTCAAATTCTCACACTGAAACATGCTGTATAATCACATAATAATATTCATTTGCCATTTGGAGATTGGCATACTGTAAGAATGCAGAACTGCTGTTGAAGCACTCTTTCACAAAATCACAGATGTAGTGGAAGGGACCCTCAAGGATCATTGAGTCCAATTCCCAGGCCCACACAACACCGTTCCCAAGAATCACACCCAAAGCCCAAGATTATTTTCCAAATTTCTCTTGAACTCTGCTGTGACCATTCCCCTGGGAAGCCTGTTCAGTGCCCAACCTCCCCTCTGAGTGAAGAACCTTTTTCTAATACCCAACTCAAACCCTCTGACACAGCATGAAGCCATTCCTTCATTTACCATGGAGAAGACATCAGTGTCTGTCCAAGTCCTTCATGAAGCTGCTGAAGAGCACAGGGCTGAGCATGGAGCCTTGTGGAACTCCCCAGGGACAGTGACCAGTCTGGTGTCACCCCATTCACTGCGGCCCTTTGTGCCTGACCCCTGAGCCAGCTGCTCACCCACTACATTATGTGATTATTCAGCTGTGAGTTGGACAGTTTTTTCCCGAAGGGCTTTTCAATACTGGAGGGTCAATATTGAAAGCTTTACTGAAATCCAAGAAGATTGCACCAACTGGCTTCCCTTGATCAGCTAGGTGGGTTATCTTGTCATGAAAGGAAATCAGATTTGATAAGCAGGACTTTCACCTCATAAAGCCATGCCGGCTGAGACCAGTGACTGTGCTGCTCTTCAGATGTTTTTCAATACCTCCCAAAATAATCTTTCTATAATTATACTGAACACTGAAGTGAAACAGGCAGGCCTGTAGTTTCCATGGTCCTGATTTCTTTTCTCAAATCTGGAACAATGTTCATGAGGTCCAATCACTTGGGGTGTCTCTGGATTCCCAAGATTGCTCAAAAATCAAAATAAGTTTTGCCATGACCATCATCTAGTTCTCTGAGAAAGCCCTTCAGGCCACACATATTTGTAGATGTTCCATTGGAGCAGCAGATCCTGCACAACTTCAGGGTCAACTGGGAGTTGATCATTTTCACAGTCGGGGGAGACTCTCCAGCACAGGGTACTGAGACCCCCTTGGTTCACTATCCATGTTGAAGACACAGGCAAACAATGTCTTAAACAATCCTGCCTTGTCCCTGTGCCTTCTCAGCAGATATTTACAATTGCTACTATCTGGCATTCACAGTGATCTGATTCTGTTTTTCTGTGCATGAAGGAATGTCACGATATGGCACGAAATGATGACACAGACACTGCTACTCTCGAGGGGAACAAAAAAGAGCACCTTTATTTTCTGACTCCAACATTTATAGTTTTCCAAAGGTGACAGTGGATTGGAGGGTGACAGTGCCACCTCTCTAATGCCACTGGACAGACCAAGGGTCCATCAATTCTCTCCACCTCCATGAAAGAATGCAAAACATAGGTTATTTACAGAATTGTGTGTGAGAAAGTTTGTTGAGAGAATATAAACATCAGAAGGCTTACAAAGTTTTACAAAATCAGGGTGACATCTCACCCTTTTCTGTCTAAAAAAGAAAAAACGAAAAAAGAAAATGAACAATGTGAAAAACAAACATGAACAATGTTCAGTGTCCATTTGCGGAGGAGTCATCAGAGCGATCACTCGCGAGTCATCACTCGATGAGTCACCCGCTTGATGCCTTTCAGGTTGGTCACGGTCTCCATGTTGCCCGTCGGCCGGATTCTGTCTCTGCGGTCGCAGGTCAGGGCGAACACACTTCGAAGGTACCCAGTGTACCCCAGTATCTGTGGATACACAAGCATACCCGCGCCCCAAAGCGATAAGGTCATAGGGACCTTCCCACTGTTTGGTGACTAAATTCCGCACCCGAACCTTCGCTCGAGGCTGAAGTGCCTCATCCGCAGCCTGCAATGAGAGATGATGGTTCAAAATGAGAGGATTATTTGAGTTCTGCGGCACAGTGAGATGATTGATTGTGTACAAAGCTTTCGCCAACCGACTGTGCGGGGTTTCACCCTGCATTCCCCGTTTTTGTTTTTGAAGAACCCGCTTCAGAGTACCATGAGCGCGTTCTACAATAGCTTGACCGGTTGGAGAATGAGGGATACCAAACTCGTGTGAGACACCCCACAACTGCAGGAACTGCCACACCTTCTGTGATGCGTAAGCAGGACCATTGTCGGTCTTCACAGCAGAAGGTACGCCCAGAACGGCAAAGGCCTGCCTCCAGTGGGCAATGACATCATGGGCCTTTTCTCCAGTGTGAGCAGAAGCCCACATCGCAGAGAACGTGTCCACTGTGACATGCACATACTTGAGCTGGCCAAACTCGGCAATCTGGGTGACATCGGTCTGCCAAAGCTCCAAGGCCCTAAGGCCTCTGGGGTTTACCCCTGCTGGCAAAGGCGGAGCAAGCGCGTGGCAGTCGTCACACGACTCAACAATGTCACGAGCCTCAGTTGGCGTCAGCTGAAACTGCTTCTGCAGGGTATGTGCGTTTTGGTGGAAAAACCCATGTGATGCCTTGGCCTGCGCGAGTGTATCAGGCTGAGGTGCCACCCACGCTGGGTTAGCCAACTTGTCAGCCCTCGCGTTACCTTCCACTATAAAGCCTGGCAAAGAGGTGTGACTCCTCACATGCAGAACATAGAAGGGATGAACCCGAGCCTGAATGGCACGCCACAAGGTCTTCAGCAAATGAAACAAGGCAGGATTACTGACCTCCTTCAAAACCGAATGACCCAATCGCTGCGCGATGTCGGCCACATAGGCGGAATCCGTGACCAAGTTGAAAGGCTCCTGGGAAAATTTCTCAAATGCCATGACAGCAGCCCTCAGTTCAACCAATTGGGCTGATCCATCCTCATGACCTTCCAAAACCTGCCACTCAGATCCATCCTTCCAGGTAACAATGGCCTTTCCGGTCCTCCCGGAACCGTCAGTGAAGACGGTGGGTCCTTGCACGGGTTCCTGACTATTTTTGGGCCGCAAAGACATTTGTGTGAATCTCGCCACATGCAACAGCTTATGGCTGGGCAGATGATAAGTGATCTGCCCTGAAAAGTTTTCCAGAGCACTCTGCAGGGACACACTGTTTGCAAAGCTCCAGTCAAAATCCTCCCGTTGCACCGGGAGTACAATCTTTGCGGGATCCGCACCCATCAATTGCAAACACCGTTGCCGGCATTTGATTATCAAGCGAGCGATTAGCTCAAACAATGCAGTTGCCGTCTTCTGCGGCTGATGGGGCAGGAAAACCCATTCCAAGATGTGCAAGGAATCGGACCATTTGTCACTCCACTGGCCAATGATACCTGTGGGATGCGAATCTGGAGTGGTGATGAACACAGTGACATCAACGGAGGGATCAATGCGATGAACTTGGCAAGCCGAAACAGCTTGCTGAACCACCTCCAGCGCCTTTTGCGCCTCAGGGGTCAACGTGCGAGGTGACTTTAGATCATTGTCTCCTTTCAACAAATCATACAGCGGAGACAACTGTGCATTGGTCAGTCCCAAATATGGACGCAACCAAGTGATGACACCTACCAATTTCTGAGCATCATTCAGTGTCTTCACAGAATGCACAAATTGCACCTCTTGGTGACAAATTGTCTGTTCCAGAATTTTGACCCCCAAATACTTCCAAGGTGGTTGTTGTTGAACCTTTTCTGGAGCCACTTGCAGCCCATGAGCATGCAAAGCATCCAGCAACCGAGGCTGAATCCTCAGCAGCTCATCCTGGGTGGACGCAGCCACCAAAATGTCGTCCATATAATGATACAGACGTGCATCAGGAAACTGCTTGCGAACTCCAGACAAGGCCTGGGCCACATACCATTGGCATATGGCTGGGGAATTGCGCATGCCCTGGGCAGCGTCCTCCATTGATATCTCTGTGCCGGCTCAGCGTCGTTAATTGCTGGCACCGTGAAGGCAAATTTCGGCCTGTCATTTGGATGCAAAGGAATTGTAAAGAAACAATCCTTCAGATCCACAATGAGGATCGGCCAGTCCGCGGGAAGCATGGTAGGCGATGGCATGCCCACCTGCAATGTTCCCATGCCTTCCATCACGGCATTGACCTTTCGGAGGTCTTGCAACAACCTCCATTTCCCAGATTTCTTTTTGATGCAGAAGACAGGAGTGTTCCAGGGACTGGTAGAAGGCTCCAGATGACCCTGGTCCAACTGCTCCTGCACCAGATTTCGAAGGGCAACCAATTTTTCGTGAGGGAGGGGCCACTGGTTCTCCCAAACAGGCTTGTCTACCAGCCACTGTATAGGAGGCGTAGAACAGTCTGTGCCCTTCGTCGCAGTGGCCCCCATCAAAAACCCGTCCCGATGCGCACCTCCCAGGTGGACAGAACATTCCTCCCCCAGAGGTTAGCAGGGGTAGATGTAACATGAGGCCTAACCCAGGCCGTCTGTCCCTCCAGGTTTGCGACCAGCACGGGCCGCTGGCTCACGAAACATTGCGCCGTCCCTCCCAGTCCTGTGACAGGCGTCTCCACCGGATCCAGGGGCCACTCCGGGGGCCAGGCAGCAAGGGAGAGAATCGTGACATCAGCCCCACTGTCAAGAAGTCCGCGGAGGTGGATGTCCGACGGCGTCGCACCAGGGTTGGACAGGGTGCACAGCAGCTCGGGACGGTCCTTGGACAGGACGGTGGTCCAGGGAACTTTAGGCGACCCAGTGGATCCAAGGCTGCCCACACCACATGACCGGTCAGCCGTCCTGCGAACAGAGGACTTAAAAGGCACAAGTTGAGCAATGCGCGTCCCTTTTGGGACTGTGACAGGGGGGGTGGGTGTGGAAACCATGGCACAAATCTGCCCTGTGAAGTCTGCATCAATGAGCCCCAGGTGCACAATGATGCCCTGAATGGTGGCGCTAGACCTCCCCATCAGGAGAGCACGCATGCCTCCACCCAAGGGACCAAAAGCATCCAGGGGAATCTTGTGTATCCGACAAGATTCTAAGACAACAGTCGCTGCGGTGCAGACATCCACACCTGCTGACCCGCGGGTGCTGGCCGTAAGCCGGCAGAGCAGACCTCCATCGGCTCCGGGGTCTGGAGAAAGACTTGGGTCGGAGCGCATCTTTCCGGGGCGCTCCACTTCCGGTTTCCCGAACCCGGCAAAGCCTGGCCATTAACATGAGCCGTCGCCTGACATGAAGGCAGCGTCCAGAAAACCAACGAGGATTGACCACGGCCCCGAGGAGTCACTGGCCTCCCGCCGGCAGCGTTGGTAGACGCGCTAAATCGAAACACCTCAGCGCCCTGCCGCGCCGCAGCCCCGGCAGAGGGCTCCGCGGGGGGGGCAGGCGCGGGCGCCGGCACGGATCGGGAAACCGGCGCGGGGTCCCCCTCCCCCGACACGGGGGCGGGGCCGGGTGCTGAGAGGGGCACGGCCCATGGAGTCACGTCAGAGCGGGCCGACACAAGGGGGGCGGGCAAAGCCACGATGAGCGCCGGACCCGTGCCGCGAGAGGCGGCAGCCGGTACCACCTCCGCCGGGCGGGGCGGGGCGGGCTGCTCGGCCGCGGGGGCCGGGCCCGCCGGAGGAGCGACGGACGGCCCGCCCCGGGCTGCGGCCACGGACTGCGCTTGCCCAGGGACGGGAGAAACCGCCCCCCGCTCCGAGAAGCCGGACCCAGGGGGAGGCGAAGCCATCCCTACCGCAGCCAGGGGGTACTTGGCGGAGACGCCACTGTGCGGACACAGAATCGTCACGGAATCAGAGTCAAACAGAGGCGGGAGCGGGGCCCGTGACTGCCCGCCGTCCCCAAGCGCCGGGAAGGCACACAGGGAGGGAGGGTCCCCCCCCCGTCCCGCCAGCCGTGCGGGGCGGGGCGGGGCAAGGGCGGCCCCCCGGCTCCACGGAGCCACCAGATGCCCGCGGGGCACCCCCCGCCGGGCTCGGGACCTGCTGGCCAGGAGCCCAATCCACCCCGGGGGAACAGACATCGCCCTCCGAGGCGGAGCTGCCCCCCAGCTCTCCCTCTCGGGGTGGGGGAGAGGGTCCTGCGTCATACAGAAAATCAGACTCCCCCTCCTCCACATCCGAGACAGAAGGGGCCCCTAGGGAACCCCGAGAGCTATAACGAGGAGACCCCCGCCAAACGTCACTCAACTTCTGCCAGTGCACCATCAGCGATCTCACATCCACCGAATCGTCAAGGAGAACAACCATGAGACCATCCCCCATGCGAGACCACGCCTCCCTAGAGAGCGCCTCCAAAGAGTCCGAAAAAAACCCTTGCTCTCTGGCCCACAGAAACAGACTCTCAAACTCACTCCAGGAAAGGGAAACTCCCCTCCGGTCGAGGATAACTTTCCAGAGGTCTAAAAGAACAGAAACATCCGAGGAACTCACAGAGGCTGCCATCTCTCACAAGAGCAGCAGGCAACGCCAAGCAAACAAAGTGGGGGGGGAAGGATACAACCTCACCCAGCAAGGCCTCTCGACACTCAAGGTCTCAAATTCACACGAAGGGATTCACCAGATATCACGATATGGCACGAAATGATGACACAGACACTGCTGCTCTCGAGGGGAACAAAAAAGAGCACCTTTATTTTCTGACTCCAATATTTATAGTTTTCCAAAGGTGACAGTGGATTGGAGGGTGACAGTGCCACCTCTCCAATGCCACTGGACAGACCAAGGGCCCATCAATTCTCTCCACCTCCATGAAAGAATGCAAAACATAGGTTATTTACAGAATTGTGTGTGAGAAAGTTTGTTGAGAGAATATAAACATCAGAAGGCTTACAAAGTTTTACAAAATCAGGGCGACAAAGGAATACTCCAGGTTAGAAGAAAGAACTGGACAAGTGAACGCATGAAAATAATATAGCCAGAATGGGTTAGAATACACAGGAATACAAAATAAAACTTCCTAACATTTTCATCAGCTAAGAGAAAAACTCAGGCAGCCATTTTACACAGTTGAAACGAATAGCTGAGAGCTGGCTTTCATCAACCCTACCCTTTGTTTTTGTTAGTCTTTATTCAATGTATTGGCACAGCTGATTTGTGGTCATTAGCTTGGAACATCTTCACCAGTCTGCTGCCTTTTCACTTCTCCCAGGATAACTGCAGGAATGACTTTTATATGAACTGTTACCAAATCAGGCTAAAACATTCTATGCTAAAAGCTGCTCAAGAAAATCCGGGCCTTCAGAAATTACTTTCTGTTAAGAATTTTCTTTAATTCTCTAATTCTTTCTCTGTTGCTTCTCATTCTACTAGTATTTTTGCTAGTCTTGGGGTGAAAACCAAGGTTCTCCACTCTTGGTGGGAAATTTTGACTGTATCTCCAGTTAGTTAAGTGCAATGGAACAAACAGAAAAAAACTATGTATAAATATACATACACACATGTATATACATATCATACATGTATAATGTAGAACATGGTAATCGAACAAGGACTCCAGGGAACATAAAACATGAACTGCAACAGAACTGCATAAATTTTGCTGCCTCAAGGTTGGGAAAACACTAATAAAATGCTGATGTTCCTTATTCCACTGTGAGACTGCACAAACAAAAGCACTATTTCTGGAAAAATACACATAAAATTTGAGGTAAGAGGGGGAGGAGGAAAAAGAGAACTCCAGAGCAAGTCTCCCCTTTTTCTTCTGTGACTGTAATGGTGCCATTTTGTTAACTTCAAAATGAAAATAGCTCCATAACAGCAATACCATAAATTAAATCATTGTACTCTGACTCCTCAGACCTCATCACGGTCGGAAATGGAAGGACAGTGGCAGTGTTGTCCAAAGAGTCATTCCTCTGCTGCCAGGAACTGCTGTACTTCTGCAACACTGGCACTTAGACCCTTACATTAGAGCTCAGCACTGAGATCACCAAATAATTTCACAGAATCTACTCAGTATACGATTCAAGGACACCAGCTCCCTCCTTGAAAGGATTGCAACAGTTAGATTTTTCACAGACTTTCGTAACTTCCCAGCAGTTCTATCACTAGGAGCAGAAATCCTCTCCTCTGAGCTAGAGACCTGTGAGCCCACGCTGGATTCTAGCTGAACCATTCTGAGTATGAAATGGCCTCACAAAATAGTGCAAGACCTTGGAAACAAGAGTGGTAATTGAGAATATTTAAATCTGAGAACATACACAAACACAAGGAGCTGTCCTGGTTACAGCTGGGGTAGAATTTATTTATTCTCAGTAGTTGTTACAGGGCTGTGTTTTGGATTTAGAATAAGAAGGGTGTTGATAACACACTGATGGTTTGGGTTTTGCTAAATAGTGTTTATCCATCATCAAGGGCTCTCTTTTTCCCTTGTCTTGTGCTCTGCCAGTGAGCAAGTAAGCAAGAAACCCAACAAGCTGGGAGGGAGCATAGCTGGACAGGTGACCTGGACTGGCCAAAGGGATATTCCACACCACAGAATGTCCTGCCCAGTACATAAACTGGGGGGAGTCACCCAGAAACTCGTCCTGTCTGGGTCCAGGAGGGGCGTCTGGCATCTGTCAGTGGGCAGTGAGCAATTGCATTGTGCATTATTTGGTTTTTTCTCTTTTCACTGTTCTTCTTCTTCACGTCTATTATTGTATTTTGCTTTATTTTCAATTATTAAATTGTTCTTAGTTCAACATGCAAGTTTTACTTTGATTTTCTTCCTTCTTTCACTGGATTGCAGGGAGAAAAGAGGGAGGGAGGGAGGGAAAGAGGGAGTAGCTCTAAGGTGTTTCATTTCCATGGACTTGTGGGCCTAAAACCATGACACCGGCTCACTTATCTGGCCGTGTTTGAACAACAGATTGACAATATAAATACTGAAACAAACAAGCCTGGCTGACTTCTGTGTTTATCATGCCTAAAACAAAGAAACTTCACCAAAAGGTTCAAAGGACCATTAGTGACATGTAGTAGAAACTGTATTTTACAATAAAACCTTTTTCATTTGATATACCATCACAATTACTTGCATAAGTCCTGGGCTTTTACAGTATCATGCGTTATTTCACAATTATAAAATAAAATAGAAGAAATAGTTTCACTTAAGCTTACAAGACTTGTTTCTCCAGGACTAACAACTTCCCATTTCATATAAAGAGGATTAAAATACTCTCCATATAGTGCAGACATTGGTATGGATCTAAATCAACAAGTTTCTCAATAGAGCACATTTCAAAATAGCACCATGAAGTGGTACAGATCAGCAGCAAAAGCAGACTAGGTTCAGCTCAACTAACCTTACTTGGACTGGGTGTGGAAAACCTATCCAAGGAAGCAGAGAAAAAAATCAGAAAAAAGGACAAATTTCAGTGTTAAAATTTCTGAAGGTACTAGAAATGTCTCTAGAATCACTAGAAATGTCTCTAGAATTTCTGGAAACATGAGAGTGTGGTTATGACATTGCAATCAGTTCAGCAGAAAAGCTTGGGAGCAGTAGAGCAAGGGTCTAACAAAAAACCCTTAACATTTACACGTCTATCTGAGGATGGCAAGGTTAAATTAGTTCTCTTTTCTTTCTATATTTAACTGAAACAGATATAGGTGGAAGAAAGATAAGTAAACATGAAAATAATAAGTAATAAGATAAACACAGATGAAGATATGCTCATGGCCAGTGGTAGGTCTGCCAAGAGTGACAAGGGAGGCAGAAAGAATGAGGGAAACTTGCAGAACTGTAGCTGTTTTGGAAAATTAAAGATGACAGAGAGTCTTGCCTCATCTCTTCTCCCTTATCAGTCCATTGCTGGGTATCAAGAAGCTACACTGTGTGGAGATGTCCAAATCAGTCATTAAGTATGTTATCTAACTACCAGCAGAAGCTGGTATGGATATTTTGTAAGGAAAAAACCTTGCTCTGAAAAATTTATGAAAAAGCAACTTAAGCAAATAAGAGGCACACAGAAAAATAACCTGCTGAAGATTACACAAAGACCTCAAGTTTTCCAATTATATCCACTGACAAGATGGACTTTATAGTCCTAATCAACTGCAGCATACTGGAACATTGATGGTGTCAGTAAAGTGTAAAAAGAAGTTCAGTTTTTTCACAGAGGATGGCACATCTGTCTCTCTAAATAATTTCCAGCCTCTCCAGCTCTCCCTTACACAGGAACAGCTGCTCATGAACTCTCTCTAAGGACCAGAGCAGCAGGACACTGTATCAGAATGAAGTGGTGCAGTTTGTACTCAATACCAAACCTTGCAATCTATTCCATTGAGAAAGGGAATTAGGCATGGAATGTGTGAGAATGAATTCCACATGAGAAACTGAAATATTAAGGCATGGTTTCCCAGTATGAACAGTTTAGCTATTCTTTCTTAACTAGCAACAGAAAATGCTATCAATTTTAATCCCTAATGCAGACAAAGGTGTTACTTAGCTATTAATTATTAACTTGAAGGACAGCTCTGAAAATGCTGGATAACAGAAACAGTATCTGCCCAGACCTGGAAAAAGCACTCTCAGCTGGATGCAGCCATTGAAAACTCTTTTTGGCTGTAACTCTTCTTTGCTTCTAGCTATGAAATCTGCCGTTGTTCTTTAAGCCAAAAAAGACCCTAATTACATGTTATAGCGAGACAGAACATCTAAAATTATAAGAGCAGTAGGCATCAGAATCTTAGCAATTCAGAAACTTAACAATTCAAAAAATGTGCAGCATATATTTAAAATGGTAAAACATAAAACATAACTTAGGAAAAAAAAAATCACAAAACCAAAACTCCTGCTTTTTTTTATTTTACCAGTAAACATCTTTTTTGCTAACATATAACAAAGCAACTTGTGAAGAGGAATGGAAATAATCAAAGCCACTTAATTCTTTCTTACGGAAGAAAAAAAATGTATTATCTGGGAGTATGCAATAGAAAATTGGTTAATTGTACTTTATTAAGTGACTCTAACTAGATGTTACACACCAGCCAATTAACTAGACAATGATTTAATGGCTTTACTCATCTGTAATTATAGAACAGGGATTAACAAAACTACACTTAACACAGGAAGGTCCTTCCTTAAATTAGTTTCACATGCCATTAAAGCAAGCAGCTTTTGAGCAAACTGCAGTTTTATAGATTGGTACATAGTTCGCAATTACTGCTAATTGCTATGAGCAATGATTGCAATATCTCTGGAACCCATCAGTTGCTGACACTACTTGAATGTGGCAACTTCATGGCTAACAAGTGTACATGTCACTGATGTATCATTACTTGTAAGAAGTGTTCTACCTTTATAACTGGAAGTACAATAGGCACTTTATCTCGCATAAGGGTAGGTCTGTACTTTTGTTCATAATAGGCCAGTTTATGTGTGCAAAGGTATCTAAAGTAGCAGTTAATCCTCAAACAGTCTCCGCTGGATCAGGGGATTACTCATGTAATCAAGTACAATACAAGCACTCATTATCAGGCACTCATGCAGCTGGAATAGCTGAAAGACTGTGACCAACACATGGGATGCATGATAACCTGCTTTGAGGGAAGATTCTCCTTTACACACCACACCATCTGGAATAAGGCAAGACAATAAACATCCCACTTCAGTGACAAACACATTTAAACTGACCGTGTATAGTACATATGTGACATGCAGATACCAGACACATGCTGGCTTTGAAAGAAGAGCAAGTTTTTTTCTATGCTGACTTCAGGGAATAAACCATCAGAGAAGAGAGACACTTTCAGTCTCTAGGAATGATGACGCAACCCCTGCTTGTGCCACGTCTACTGTAGTAGATAAATGTACAGCCTCACAGGCTACAGCAGCAGGTGGGGGATGCACTGAGCTGTGGAGACAAGAACTGGAGAGAGAAAAAATTCCAGTTAAAAAAAAAATCTTACAAATTATTCAAGACTCAAGCATAGACCTGAGAGGGAACTTGCATAATTCATATTGATTAGATACATGACAATGCTCCTGAAGGTTTTCGAAGACGCGTGGTGCTGCTACAAATCCTGATCACTACAGCCAGTGTGAGATGGGTAGGAAGCATTCCCATAGGTTACCAGATGATTACCTGATCACTGTTAACTTTGGCACCAACAACACTGATGCCGAGATCTTCAGAAATCTGGAGTTCTGGCACTGTCCTTATGCATATGAATGGGCATCACATACAAAAGAAAGCAAAGAGCTAAGAGCAATGGAGCAAGGTGTATGAATGACAAACCACTTTAATAACAACTATGGGCTAATACATTTTTTAAAATGAAAAATGTAATATCTAAGGACATCAGCAGTCAGACTTCGTTTTGTGAATCCACTTCCAGACTTTTACTTATTGAGGAACAGTTGGAACTGCTTTCAGCAACCATGCTAGCAGGAATTCACACCCTGACCCATTGTGGAAACATAATTCCTGAAACAGCAGACATGTGGCAAGTTGGTGAGCACTTGAATACAGAGGCTCTTTGTGACAGAATTTTACAAGGACCTCAAGAAATAATCCAAGACCATTCACCTGACACCATGGCAAGATCAGCCATAGCTATGTCATTACTGACAAGTTTGTTTAACCTCCTCTGGCAGACCACCCAGAAGCTGCATTCACAGCAATTTGTTCCCATACCTCGCTCTCTTACAGTTCAGAAGCACATGGACATGCTGTACATGTACCACTGGCACTACCAGCAGGACAAAGCTGATCTTGATACAGTGGCATTTTGTATATTTGCATATTATGCTTCTTGGCAGAATCTTCTCTGCAAGGCTAAACAACTCACCACTAGAATGCCCTGTTTGTAGTTAGATTAAATAGATCCCAGGTCTCTCTTATCAAATTCCACTCTCTTTCTCTCCTTCTAGGCCACATCTGTCTTGGAGTACAGTGTCTAAAACAGGACCATGGTTTTACAACTGGATAGGGCAGAAGGCTGACTTCATGTGGGTTTTTTTCAAATCACATTCTTACTTGGAAATGCTTTAAACTGATGGTTAATTATAACTAAAAGCACACTTGTTATTTAAAATATTACAGATACTTCTTTGTGAGCATTGTGAAGGGTCTTATCACAACTGACACCTGGGGTTTCCCTTCTCTGCCTACTGCTGGGATGGGGCAGTTGTAATTTCTGTCAATGGTTCTGTCTGATATTCTTTAGAACAGGAGAATGGATTCAAAAATTTCTCTGTACATGGGATCAAGGGCCTAAAAGATACTTGATGACTTATTAAGTCCTTGTCCCCTACAATACACCACTGTCAAATTTACTCAATGTAATTAACTCCCTAAGGATTTAATTTTCTCTCACTTCTTTTGAAGTGGCAGCTTCAAAAGAAGACTGAAGTGGCAGCTCAGGGTCTCTCACAAGTGGCTCATACTCATACATGATTCTTCCAGTACTGTCTCATACCTCAAATCACTCTCCTATCACTATGAACCTAATTGATCTGACATAGTTTTGAAAAGCACTAATATCCCTCTGCCACATTTTTGCCAGGGAAACTGAAATAACTGAGAAGCCTTTCACACCATGACAGCCCAGGGAACCCCCTCCTCCTGCAATAGGTCCTCTGTCAGGAGTCAGCTACTTTAGAAATCAAGACAGTAAAAGGCCCTTGCTTCTCAAATATCAAACTGATATGAAAACTGACTCTGAAAATGTTTTCAAAATCCCCCAAAACAACCAAGACTGCAAGCTCAAGTTTACCACTGCATTATACTGCTAAGGGAAGCCTGAGATCTGTTTATTTTGTTAATTAAAGAAAAAAATGAGACCATGGAACCTTTAATTCAGAAATTTGATTGCAAGAACTGATTTGAAATTCAGACAACCACAAACAATCCAAATAAACCTACTTTCTTCAGCCCTATATATGACTAATTCCTTCTGTTTCAGAGCACCAAACAAGCAGCTTAACCAATCAATGCTATATTTCATAGTCCCGAGCTGGGGGCTCCTGATGTTTCAAGGGAAATATATCAGAAGACTATTCTTGTAGATATGCATATTGAAACAACAACAGAGACACAGATTTTAGTGAAGAGGTTTTACATGTATGTAGGCATTTACAATTACATAACTTGCATATTTGTTTTAACTTTGAAAGGAAAACAGTTATGAAGTTACTGACCCTGCTTGAAGGATCATGAAACATAAATTAATAAATCTCCTGAAAATTTTAAACATGTTTTTATCATGGCCTATAGGTAAAATGATCTTTTCAGGCCTTTTGAATAAATTTGGGAAGACAAAAAATTAGCTCTGTACGTAAGCAAAGTGCATCAACATTTTGACAGCATATAAACTTCATGTACTTAATTCCCATTAAATCAGATCACTTCTCTACTAAAGTCCTGGTTCTACTCATTGTCTTAAATCCTTCCTTTATTAAGACAAGCCCTACACATTTCAGATGCTTTGCCAGTAATTGCAAAGATACAGAGGACATCAGCTCAAGCAATGGACACCATTAGTGGCCATTGAAAGCACCCTTGATTACAGTTTCTAACCACCCATGATGCCTAAACCAAGCATGTTGGCAAGAAAATCTGTCAAAAAAACCAACACGTGAAGGAGGACTGCAAAACTGGAGGCAGCAACATCACATACCGTGCCATGGAGAATGACAGGAACAATATAAGGCAGACAGCAGCCACTGTCCCTAATCCAACAGCAGTCATGTACTGCAGAGTGGGTGATAAATCTGAAAGAAAGCATCAAACAATTCAAACAAATCAATCAAATAGTGCAGCACCAGTCTGCTCAAAGCTGAAGTATTGCAACAAAACCCAGATGCTGGATGTACAGCTCACTAAGTGAGAGTAATGGGGCTGAGTACCTAGTAGTTATCATCCAGTTGAGGAATAAAGATTATTTAGGGTATTAAAAAATTATTATAATGCTCATTTTTGGTAAAAGATATACCCTCCCTTATAGCACTTTAACACCAGTTTCCATCAGCAAATTACACATCTCTAGAGAAGATGCCAGCCCTGCATAAAAGTTACAGAATTGTCTTCCCTCCATATTGTAGACTGAAAAACCATGAAAAATAATGAAAAACCCTAAAACTTAATTTAACTTCTTTGTGGCAGAAGAAAGTGTGCTTTTAATAGAGTTTTCTACCTTTTTTTTATGTCAATGATCTATCACACAATATCTAGCTAGATGGCATCTGAAGCAGGGCCATTTGATTTAGATTTAATTTACAGATTTGCCTTCCACAAGTTGAATTAAAAAGTATTTCTCAAAGGATTCAGCGAGCCAAAAATACTCTAAGCCTCTCCAGCTGCAGAAGTACATTAGGGTAAAGGACACTTTGACTGTAAGTCCATTCAATATAAAGGCGAATGAATTTACACCAAAGGCCTGACCTGTCCTTCTCTCTTCTTCCTATGCTCATTCTCTTAGCCCCAAAACCAAAATCCACCTATTTGTAAGACAGCCTTTGATGATGCACTGCATGCTGATAAATGACAAATTCAGAACAGAACAGTTTTCTGTCTTTCCAGAGTTATTCTACAGCTATTGCCTAAACAATCCTAGCAATGGAACCATCAAACCTAAGGAGTTATGGATCTTAGCAGAGTCTCCACATTATATTCTAAGTGTGGTGGTAAATGAGCTTGGTCATAAGAGTAATTAAAGAAAAAGTAACTAAACAAAAAAATAAACAGAGTTGTCACCAGAAGATCAGGTATAGTGGTAATTTGATCAAGCACTCCATGCACCACATGATTTGACATCATTCCAAAGTACTGCCTCACTTTCCAGCATTACTGCCTTTCCTAACTCAAATTTGCAAGACTTTCGACTCAAAAGCAGATTTTATGGCTCATAAGAGACTCCTCCAGTGGAGCTGCTTTCTATGTCACGGGAGGCAAATGTTTGCTTTTTGCTGAGACATGAGGTGTGAAGAGGAGTTTCAGCTATGGTGGAAAGGAAGGAAACAAGTGGATCCCAAGCTGCTCTGAGAAAAACTAATTAATTGGAAATATTTTAAAGTCAAAAAGTAAATAATAATAAAACCACACTGAGAAAATTACAGCATTTTAAAGTTATGTCACTTCTATACTTAAGAAACTGTACTTACTGGTATTCAAATTAGCCATATTTTACATTTTTGCATAGTATCTTCTGGTTTTTTTAAGACTGTGAAATTCTTGATGGACCATCTGAACATTATAAAGTAAAAAATATGGCCTTTAAAAGCTAAAACACATTTGTGGTGATGTATTTCTAGTTTTTGTTGTTGTTGGGTTTTATTGTATTTTGTTGTTGGTATTGGTGGGGGTTTTTTTGTTTGGTTTTTTTTTTTGTTTGTTTCTTTGGGTTTTTGCTTTTTTTTTTTTTTAATATAGTTTTAGTTATAGTTGTTGTTCTTAGACTGGTTTTTAAAATCTTTAAGCCAATATAAAGCTACCTTAAAATATACTTCCAAAATTTCACACTTTCTGTGTTTCAAATCTTTGTGCACAAAAATTGCTGTAAAGATCTGGATATGATGAAAGAAATAACAACAGTGAAAACCAGGAAAAAACAGGAGAGTCCATTTTAGCAGGGACTGCTGAATCCATTGGAATGGAATAGTGAAGACTAAGGAAAATTTTCTGTCTCTAATATTTTCAATCCTTAAAGTCAACAGATCATGAATGGCAAAAGAAGAAACAGTCACATCAATTATTAGTTTATGCTGCCAAGCAAAGCCATGACAACTTGCACTTTTTTACTGAACGAAAAATTGACTTACTTTTAATTTGTGCCCAAACAGCACAGGACTGTGTTCTTACCTAAAAGAGAAAACATAAAAATCACTGTTTCTCATGAGAAAAATTTATTGTTACTAAGACCTTCTGAAAGATCAGTCATAGAAAAAAAATTACTATTGGGAATGGAGTTTGTTATTCCCTTGGTAGCAGCCTCTAGATAGTCTTAAAAGATTATAAATTATAAAAATAAGATTAGACATAGAACTTTGATGATAGGCTGGCTCTAGCTTTTAGCTCATTGTTCTTCCTTTCTTTTTACAACCTTCCATCCATGGAAAGATCTTTGACATTGCTTTGATCAGGGTTCAGAATTTATGAAATGTGAAGATAAGGATGCTTTGATCAGGGTTCAGAATTTATGAAATGTGAAGATAAGGATGAATATTCTGTGTTAACTCTCTCCCATGCATAACATATATGTTAAAATCAAGTATCTGATGGCATGTTTTACAAATACTAGATGTAGCATTTTCTTCAGTTATGATAACATGCTTGGTAATTTTTAATAACTGTAGAGAATACTTACAATAAAGAAATATTTATCATCGGTCTGCTTTTGCAGACTTGTTAAGCAAGTTTGATTTTTTTACAGTAAGTTTTGGTCTCTGTAGAGCATTTTCCCCCAGCTCTTCACAGTCATAAATACACAAAAAGTTCTATTGTGTATTTACTGTGTATTTTCTCTTGTGTATTTTATTCTATTGTTCTGTTACCTATTGTGTAATTACTGTGAAGTGTATTTTTGTAGTTCTTCCTGCTAAATGACTTTCACAGACTTTCACATAATACATACACAATACATGCATTTTTCATATTGTAGCAAAGTGTGTATTATGTTGTTCTGAACAACAGTATGTTTGAGAAAGAAGGCTATGGTTTGAAGCATTTGGATTAAAGGATGAAGGCACATCTGTGTGATTAATCTTATTTCTGTGTGCCTGCATGCTGAGTTGTGGAATCTCAATGATTCTTAAACCCATTATTTATCAAGAATTTTCTGGTTAATTAAAAAGACAAAAGGCTGACAAAAAAAATCTTCTCAAAATTGGGAAGATAAAGGGTTTGATTGAAACCCAATCAAATGCCAGATTTTGGGGCAGAGGTATGAGTGCCATAATTTTGAAATAGCTACCTTCATGACACACTCTAGTGTGCAGAAAATCAGACATCTCCTGTCTATCAGGGAAATTACAGAGGTCTCATGAATCCCAGAGAAACAAAAAATAAATGGAAAGTAAAAACCTCACAGCAGACACCCTTTTCAAGACCTCCAAATCTGAACAATGGAAAAATGAACACAATAATATATTAGGGATTTTCAGTAATAATGCTAATAAAAATCAAAACCATGCAATGATTTTGCAGCATGATACAAATTGTACCATTCTTAGTATGAAAGGAGACAGAAAGGACCCTTAAGGATGCCAGATTATGAAAGGGAATAATGAGAACATTAGTTAGCAGCCTATTACATCTATTTCTAATTTGTCTGTATTCAAATGGAAATGTGCTAACAAGTAAAAGACACTTCAGAAATGCTGATTTCACAGGTATTAAGAATTGAGGGCCAAGCATTTTTTTTAAAAAGAAGACTGAGCTCTTGAATACAAATACAGTCGCTTAAGTAATCACATTATTAGAAAATTTCAAAACCCAACAACCTGCAATTCATAATTTCGATTTTTTTTTCAGCCATTTAATACCAGCAATTGCACAAAATAAAAGGGCATGACAACTGAAGATTAACCAATACTTTTGAACCAGCAGTCCAAGTTCCATTTTAAAGAAACAGAGCTGCAAACCAAAGCAGTTTGGTATTTGCAATCCCAATAATGATTCATAACTGTTGCAAGTAACTTTGTGTATTTCATCAACCAACAAAAGCCACACAGGAAAGTGTACGTGAGGAAGATTATGCATTTTTAATGGTAGGAAGCAAGAGTGACCTCTACAAATAACTGTGATATTAATCTGTCAAATCAGTGGCCTAGAAAATACATCTGCAAATGTCAGCAGTGAAAGATCAGGAAATAATCCATAAGAAAGAGAAAGAACAATGTAAGTTAGAAGCAGCTTCATAAATGGCTGCTAAAGATGTATAAGAATCTACTTTGTTCTGTGCAGCAAAAAACTCCACAAAAGTAAAAGAAGTTAAAATACCCCAGTATGAAAAAACACTGAGGGTAAAGAGCTAGGGAAGCCAATGCACTAATCCCCAGGATAAAGAAACTAAACTCAAAGATATATTTAGTAGTGCTTGAAGAGGCCAAACTTGTATACATTTGACTGATTAACAATCTTGCTCCACTGAGCACATTCTTCTATGAAATATAGTTTATTGTCCAAATTCCAAGACATTTAGGATGTCAATCTTAATAACTTAACATTATTTATGAAATGAAATGCCTTCTACTGTCATTTTCCTACCTTTCCCCTCACACAATTAGTTAAAAAATTATGGCAAACAATCGACTTGTATCAGGATCGGAAATCTCTTCATTTCTGCTATAAAAATTTCTCAGACTGTTGTTAAATAGTACTGCACAGATTAGCAGATACCAGAATTCTCTTATTACACACCCTTGTTTTATTTCATTGACTTTGAACTGAGGCAGTTACAGGTAAAAGGTAAATCCTTTTACTCTAGAAACACATTTGATAGTAATACACTACTATGAAAACAGTACTTTAGAATATGCATAAATGAGTATGTTACTCACTATTTCTTAACAGAAGCTGTTTTAACTTACTGAGATTTCAGTGTAGGCTTCCAGAATTGCAGAGAATTATTTATAAGTGACTCATGGATCAGTTTTGGCATGCCTCCTTGGTAAGGTACTGTTTAGTTGTTTCTTTCTTTATTCTTTTAGTTCTTTCTTTCTTTCTCTTTAAGAGGTTGCTTAGTTCAGTTTTTGTATTTGACCTTCAGGAACTGTATGGCACACAAGAAGTTATCTCCTGTCCCAGACAAAAAAAACTTTCTACTGCTGAGATTTATATTATAAAAAAAATTAAAGCTGTTGACCCCTGATGTAGGGGGATACAGTATGGGTAAATGAAGGTGGTATAGAAGGTAATCTTATCCCCCAATGAGTTGCAGCTGGACCAATTACTAAAGATTAGAAGCAGGCCTGATCTTAACAGGCCACACCTGCAGCCAATAAGAAGAAGTGGTATAAAAGAGTGGATTGGTGGGATGCGGAGTCAGATGACTGCTACAAGGATCAGGAACAGCCAGTGCTTAGAGGAGCTGCCTGTGAGAAACATTGAGGAGGTATGCAGCTCTGGCAATATGAAATCCTTGCACTATAATGATGTTAGAACTCATGCTATCTAAGACAGCATCCTGAGATAGATACAAATGGAAAACCACATGATATACACATTTTAGAAACTTTTTGTCTCTAATTAAAAATATATATTTACTTTAAAATGATAAAAATTAATTATGAAAATATACTTTTTTTAACAAGGCTTTCTCAATGGAGCTGGAGCTTACATTCACTGCCTTTTGGAATGTAAAAACACGTAATAAAATATATTTTTCCACGTCACTTGGAGAATTGGGATATTTTGTTATAAAATATTTAGTTAAAAATTAAAATGGGTGAATTCATCATTGCTAAGGAGTGATTTTCAAATTCTCATACCATGCTCTTTTAGTAAATTCTGGCCCTAATACAGACATCTTCAATAACTGAGAGCAGGGATGGCCATTCATTTATAATTATTTTCCATTGTCTGATTTTTGGCATTCAGAGTTGCTTCACCATTACAATGACGTAAGTAACATTAAGGAATTTTAAGAGATATTTATAGAGCTTCAGATTTAATCTAATTCTGTCAACTAGGAGATCCTTGAAGTGTCATAAAAAATTTAATACCCAGCTAACATTTTTGTCTTTTCCCCCAGCAATATTTCATTCAAGAGTTGTAAAGAAGAGGTTTTAAAAAATCCCTTACCTTATTCCACTCACTTATTATTTTCAAAAAAACACAATACTCTTCTCCCAGCTTTAAAGGAGCATTATAAAACTTTCCATAATAATGTCTGTCTCCAAGAGCAATTGACATATTATCAGCAACATCCTTTGCCCGAAATTCAGCTGCGACATATCCTTTCATGTCAGTGGTGTTACTAAAGAAAGATGTAGCATCAAAGGAGTCACAAATAAAAGTGCTTTGCAAATCCAGAGGAAGCACAATCACTTGATACAGACTAGAGTGAAACAAAAAAGAAAAGTAAATATTAGCCCTCATTTCAATGAAATAAGCATCAGATATTAATTAATCCATACTGGTTTTCTCTATTTGTAGCCTCTTAACTGGTTTTTATTAACAATGTCCAATACAAACACTTAGACTAAAATATTTCTCTCTGTAATTCCGTCAATTTTAACCAAATGCGCTGCATGCACGGATTAGAGCTGGGTCTTCTTATCCCATTCCTGTTATTGCTACATGCTTACTGATGTTCAGAAATAAAACTGACATCAGACTATCTCCTCCTTCTCCTCCTCACATTGAAGCTCACCTGTGAAATAATGTACAATTTTCTCCAAAGATTACTTGTAAGTTCAAAGAAACAAGACTTCTTCAGTTGAAAGAAGGAGAGGACAGGTACCATTTAAAGAAATTTAATCAAATCTGTCTTCATACCTCTCAAAACAATGTTTAGTTTATCATATTCAACCATAGGAAGACTATTCATTAAGGTTGTTACACCAGCCATTACAACAGCACTCAGTAATGGGGAAATCCTTTTACTGTAGAAATACATTATGATAGTAATACACTACTATGAAAACAGTACTTCAGAATATGCAAAAACAAGGACGTTATTCACTACTTCTTCTGGCTCTGGGAGGAAAAAAATACTGTCTGCATGTCATTGGAAAAGAAAAATCACATCAGTAGAGGTGTGTTTGTATCTGTCAATAAGGATCTACTGTAACCTTGCTGTGGATAAAGGGAAAAGAAAAACAAAATCAAACCACACAACCAGTGGTGAAAACTCACAATGATTCCAACTAGGATTTTGTTCCAGAAAACAGCAAAAAATCCTGAAGCTAAATATTACTCTGCTAAGGGGAGAGAAACTGGGAGGTACAGTTCAAGTTTTTTCCCATCGCTAAAAAAATAATTTTGTCACCCAAAAGAGTTCTAATCTGTATGTAACATGAATCTGCAGAATGTCCTTTGAAAGGGTGAAAAGCACAAAGACAAACCTGATCGGTCCATTTTGGTCTTCTGCTTTCCGGAGTCTGAGCAAAGGTGCAGAACCTTTAACCGCAACAAATTCTACTTCTGGGAAAGGGGGATCTGAAAAGTGAACAAACACCTATGGTTCAAATAGGTTTTAGAAATATTTCAGGCATCAGTTCCTAGCAACTTTGCAGTTCCTTTTTCAATTGCTAGCTAGTTTTTCCGCCAAAACATCCTCAACTGAGCCTTGAACCTCGAACAGCTAAAGCCTGCAGGCAACATAAACTGGCCAACAAAAACACAGAGCAAATATGATCATGATGGTCTGGCAGCCCCAGTACTTCAGCTAGCTGGGAAAAAGAGAGATGCCCAAAAATGGTGGTTGACTACAGAGAAATGAGCCATCAAAGCTTTGTTGGAGGAAGCAGTATTATGTACTGAACTAATTGAAATGGTCAGGGAGAAGAAAAATATGAAACTGTGCACAGAGCCCATTGCAAGAAATACAACAGTATGAATAAAGGAGAATTTAGTAGTGCCAAAAGTACTTTCAAGAAGGCTACCTCCTTAGATACTGCTCGTAGTTAGGTAGCAATCTCCAGGCCCTTAAATTGGATTTCAATATGGATACAGAACTCTAATCTGTTTTACTGGGAGTTTGCATCAAGGCAAGGCTGAACAAATAGTTCTTCCTCTAATTTCAATTTCAAATAGCTCTTCCTCTAATTTCAAAAAATTTCAATGATGACAGCTGCACACTGATATGGAAATTACCACTACCAGCCTGGAAGGAAAAATGAAAATAGAATTGGTGTGTACAACCAAGGGGGCAGAGTGTGAAGCATAGACACCATCTAGCCCAGAAGTCTGAAAGAAATTGCACAGGTAAATACAGGTACAGCTAGGGTTTTTGAAAACCAGTGTATCAGGTTTCTGCTGATGTGATATCTGACTGAAGAGTAACAAATGCAGTGCTTATGTACAGAACACCAAGGCTTCAGAGCTAGAAAGAATAGTCAATATGATGAAGAGAAACAAAAGAAAATCAATGCAGATCTCCCAGAGTTAGGTGACATCAGGCAAAATATTGCTGAGATGCATGGATTTTTCAAAGAGCTGGAATACAAATAGCTGCACATATCTTTTGAAGTATAGAAAATCATTAGTTTTGCAGGAGAAAATAAGGCTTGTTAGAAAAACTGTCAAGAGGATAAGTAACTGCTAAAAAGGAGGCTAGAAAATCATGTTGAAAGCAGAAGTACTGGGGTGGAGGAAGGTTATTAGAGGTTAGTACTACTAGCATTTTGTTAAAAATCATGGTGCAAAATCTCAGTATGTATAGATGGGTTTTGCTGTTCAATGTTAGAAACACAGAGATTTTACAAAAGGAGAACTGAACCACCCTAACAGCTGTTGTTGTTGTTCAAAACTGGGATTAAATTCACCAGTACAAAATACAAGGTGATACACCTGGGCTTCTAAGAAGAATTTATGTTAAATATTCTAATTGCCTTTGAGTAGTAGAAATGTCATATTAGTATATCTCAGAATGAGTGCTAGGCACAAAAATGACAACAAAAAGCAAAAATCCAGAAGGCTGCTCTAAAAGGCCTAAGAATCATGCTAACATAACACTAGAATAGTAGCGGTCAGGATACACAAGGCCCATGTGTGACCATGTCATGGTGCCTGAAGTTCCAATCATCAGTGTGACAGAGCTATGTGAAACCAGTTTAAAGGATACAAGGAAGAGATGGATAAAGAAATCATCTTATACAAGGCAAACAAAATTTCGGGTTTGTAACATATGAAGAGGAAATCTAAAAGCTTATATGACCTTTGTTTTAAACACAGATGAAACTTATGAGGGGATACAACTTTAGCACAGTGTGCCCAAAATAAAGCTAACAGGCCATACAAGCATCCCTAGTAAGAAAAACCTCTACCCCTTGACAAAAATCATTCTCAGAAGAACCTCCTGAAAGCTTACCTACCAAATAAATTGCTTTGGTAGTTCCCTTTACTACGTTATCTTCAAAACCAGGCTGCAGGCGAACTACCAGTAAAGAAACCAGCTATGAATATTTAGGATTGAATTGAGAGTAAGATTTACATAGTGGTCTACAGCTTCCTCACCAGGGAAAGTAGAGGGGCAGGCACTGATCTCTCCTCTCTGATAACCAATGTCAGGACCTGAGGGAACAGTCTGGATTTGTGTCAGGGGAGGTTTAGTTTGGCTATCAGAAGGCTCTTCTCTCAGAGGGTGGTTGGGCACTGTAACAGGCTTCCCAGGGAAGTGGTCACAGCACCAGCCTGACACAGCTCAATAAGCATTTGGACAATACTCTCAGGCACATGGTGTCACTCTTGGGGTGTCCTGTGCAGGGCCAGGAGTTGGACTTTCATGATTCACGTCGGTCTTTTCCCAGCATCTTCTATAATTATCTGAAAGCAATTGCTTTACAATGACTTGCTTCCCTCTAGTAGAGTGAGGGCAAAAAACCCTTTCTGAGAGTCTTCCGAGTTAATAAAATGTCCTGCATGGCTGCCTGCAAGAACATCAAACAGTCTTTGCTCCTGCTCTTTTCAATACAATTTCAGCTGCAGATACTGTAAAAGGTACAGGCAGAATTTCTATCTGAACAAAATAAATGAACAACTAATATTTGACAGCCAACCTTTAGGCCCTTTGCACTTTGCAAGCTTAAACAAACACTAATTAAGAGACAGAAATTATCTCTTAATTTCACTGGTTCCTTAGCACAGGCACTGTCAACAGAGTGACAGGAAAATATATCTCTCAGAGTGGTTTTATCTGGTATACTCCTTCTATCTTCCTTTCCTTTGACATTTAGTATCATCACAAGACACTATTATTAATTTCTATAAAGAATTTTTCAATTTCCAAGAAGAACTTGGGAATTCCTTCTCTAATGCCAGCCAGAATGTGCATTGCATGCAATGGTTTTGCATTGTTTTTATAGATAAACAGCACAAGAGGAAACAGATGTGGACTCAGATGACAAGAAGATGCTGACTAATGTCATAACAATTGATTTTTCTATTTTTTATAATTTGACAGGAAAATACAAATAATGAAAATAAGCACTCATCCAGAACTGACAGCCCTAGAAAGTGAGTAAAAGAGAGAAGAATCTGAAGAAACACATAGTGCTGTTAAAGAAAACTAAGCATTGCTATGTTTAGTTTCTGGTAAAAAACGCTAGTTATTAAAAACATCAATCACACAAAGACAATCTACCTGTTTTAATAAAAAGAGTGAACAGTTTGTAGCAATGTGAAGGAGTAATAAGAATACTAATAATAATATAATTGGAAGGAGTAGCTTAATTTTTGCTTCAGTGATCAGAAAATAAACTCTGAAGGAGTTGTTCCATACGCAGTATTTGACCACTCTGACTTTTTAAATAAAATAAAAACTTTGCCAGAAAAAAAAAGTCTGCTGGGAGGTCAACATTATTACTAGATTTAAAAATTCACATGTTAAAAACAACGATTTAACACAACAGAGAAGAGCTGTAGGGAAAAGGGGAATACTACAGAGAAGTAAGGACTTGCACTAGGTGAAGAAATCAAGATCCTTCAGTCTGTTCAGGCTCTGTTAGCACCTTGCCTTTCTAAAAGAATTAATTTTTTTAAGTCTTCATGAGCAGAACAGACTAACATATCAGTAGCAACACGAGGAAAACAGAGAAGAGCATAGCAAGAAATCAAAATGTATGCACAGATTTATGCATACATGATCCCACTCTAAGCACTTCCTTGTCACAGCAGTCTTATGGTTAGTAACACTTGAACATTTAATATAAAGGCTAATTTTCTACAATAAGAATCCATCTGCTGATTTTCTCTGAACCTGAAGGCAAGCTACAGAGAAGAAAGTACATGCCAGGAAGTGTTTCCTGCTGCAGCAACACTGAGAATCACCCCAGGCCTCAGTGCTGGAGCCAAAGCCTGCTTGGTGTTGCACTGTAAGGACAATAACAAAGCTTTAAAAATAATGATGGAATTGAACAACCAAGTTCAAAATCACGTGGCAACTCTTCACCAAACTTAACATTGCAAAGAATCCAAATCAAAGACTCTTCTTAAGGCTGGGTTTTAAATAAAACATCCCATTAGTGAAGCAAGACCATTTGCATGACCTTAATTCCCTGCACACAAGGGATTTCTTTCATGTGATGCCTACATAACTTATAGATCAAAGTTAGAGGGTGCTTCTATAGCTTGAGTTATAAGACATTAATATAACCTGATATATCTATATAACCTGATACCAGTATAACCTGAATCATCACTTTCTATATGTAAGTAACCTGAATCATAGCCTTTTATACCGATATAACCTGAATCCTAACTTTTTATACCTATATAACCTGATAAAAAAAAACTTTCTATACAATGTAATGGCTAGTATATGGTTAACTAGCTGCTTAATGCTGAACAGACAAAAAAGAAGAAAAAACACACCAGGTGGATAGCTTCAGAGACATGAGAAATTGGCAAATGTGATGCCAATTAGCCACAAAACAAAGAATTTAGGCTAGCTAGGACCAGACAGACCAAGGAACACCATAACTGTGCATACTCTGAAGACAAAACTGAGAAGTTCAGATGTGAAGAAGACCTTGGAAGCCTTCATCAAAGACCCCTGATGACCCCCAAACTGGGGAGGGACAAGCACTGTGCAGAAGAGCTTTTTATAACCACGAGATCATACCATGTAAATTAGTTCTGGCACGTATGTGATGATGTTGTAGTGACATAGTGACATGAAGCAATACTTACTATGTAAATATACCACAGCACTTGACAAGGGTGGGTGAGTTAGGTGGAGATGGCTCCTCACCACCAGCGCTGCAATAAACAAATACCTGCTCTACAGACACAAGTCTATGGGGATTTATTTACAGCCTATCTTTCAGGCATCACATGGTTATTTAAGGGCTTTATGTCCAAAAGGTTTTTGCTGAATTTTAAAACAAGGAATTCTAATTAATTAGAATTAAAATAAAAAATACTGCTGTAAAAGTAAAATAAGGTATAGATATTAATACAATAGAAAACTTTGTTTACTGCTTGTATTACTGTTCAAAGAGTAATTAACTTTACCGTACATATTTAAATATAATTGTTCTACTACAGAGTGAGAAGAGATTTTTCACATCTAAAGGAACATTATGTAAAAAGAAGGAAGGAGGGAGAATAAATAAATCAAGACCATATCTACAGAAAAAATCATTTAGATCTTCTTTAAAGACTGGTCATTTCTGGAAATGGCACTCATGTGACTGCCTTTGCTGACTGTGGCTTTGATCTCCTGCTCTGTGGCTGAGTGTCACAGCAGGCTGTTGGTGATGAGAAAGGTGTGAGTGCAGCGAGACAGCCGTGCAGACGGACCCGGAGCTGCCCGGCCGGGCCCAGAGCTCTGCTGCACAAAGGGGCCTTTCTTTCTCTGGGGACGGCGGCGCCCAGGGCCAGCGCGTCCTCAAAGTAAAACAGTCCTGGGCAAGGAAAAATGGGCGAAAGCAGGGAGACGTGCTCCAGGGGACCTCGGCCAGCACCTCTCAGTGTCCTCCGTGGCAGCAAGTGACCTGCCAGCTGTCCTCACCTGAGTGAGAACTCAGCCACACAACACCGGGGAGCCAGCCGGTGTCCCATCGGGTGTTTTGTGTGTCGGAGCAGGGACTGAAGGGGCCCCGATTCCAGCTGCAGAGCACCTCTGGGCCCAGAACTCCACCTTAGAAACTAAACCCGCCCACATCTCGCTGCATCTTGTACGGACAGTGTGTAGGGTGCCTTACGGCCGCTGACTCTGCTGCCATGTGTGAGCCCCATCAGGCTGATCCCCATCTCCTGGCTCATCCTTGTCTGAACATTTTCTTGTTCAATTCTGTATTAGCCAGGAGATGGGCAGCCATTTCTATGTCTTCTGCTCCAGTTCTTCCTGTGGCACCTTTCCGCTGTGATCTCCAGGAACAAAATGAGGCGTGTTGAGTGCTCACATCTGCTGTTCTGCAGATACAGGGGGAGGTGTTCAGGGTCTGGCAGCAGAGTTGGAGCCTGGTGCTGTTGGCTCAGGGTGTTTGGGTTAGGGGCCTGCCTGGTCCTTCCACAAGAGGGGACCTGGTATGACAGCCTCCTAACCCCAGGGAAAGAGGTCTGGTCTGGGACCCTGCAAATTGCCATCACTGCTCTCACCCACTACCTAAGCTGATGACAGGACCTTGCCTGGGTAAGCAGAGGGGTCCTGTGCTGGAATCTCAGCGTGAGCACACAGGCTTACAGTGCTGCTGTCCTAGCAGCACTGTGTGCTCACACTGAGATTCCAGCACAGTGTTGCTGTCCTAGCAGCACTGTGCTGGAATCTCAGCGTGAGCACACAGGCTTACAGTGCCAGCCATTTCCTATATGCCCTGCCTTTGCTCAGCACTCTGCACCTCTCCATCCCTCCTGGACCTTGGCCAAGTGTTGTGGTCCTGTGCATGACTTGGAACTGCTTTAATGACATATGTGGCACAGAAGACTAGCCAATATGCATAGGTTCATATGCACCAAGATGAAGGCACTTTCACAGTACCTGGCCGTGGGAGAGGAGGAAAATTTGGTCAGGGAAAACTCAGCAAGGTGCTTTTGGTGCTTTCAACTAGAAAGCCTGACAGAAGACACGATGTTTACTTTTCATTGTTTCTCTTCTGTGAGCAACCCATCCAAAGCAAACACGATGCAAATCAGAGTTCTATTCCTCTTGCAAAGTACTGGCTATAAAGCAGAGACAGTGTCACTGATAGCAATTGCTTTGTAAACAGAAAAAGAGAAATTATCTGAATGTTCATGATTTCACAGAGACTCAAGAAAAATTCTTCCTATGGAGGAGTTTGGAAAAATGATGGTGAAGTGATGTTCATATGAACTTAATTATCATGCATTTAAATAATCTGCACAAAAATACAAAGTGTATGCACATGTATGAAATTATTTACATGGCTGGCAGCTAATTTCCCCCCTACATTAAAAAAAAAGTAACACTTATGTTTTCATCACTTCTCTTCCCTCATTACATAAATCAGAAACTTCCTTCTTGGCAATTCTTGTGCTCCAATGCTTCACACTTTACTGGATAGTTTCTCTGGAGGTACATGATGCTGGTGCTCTTCTGCTCTCAGAATACGAGCTGTAAGATCACCACACCTTCAACTTCCAGTCTTTCACTTCCTCACTGGAAAATAGATTTTGGGTTCTCCCTCCTTAAAGAACTCCCTTTATGAAAGAACGAGTATAAATGTTTTCCATCCTACATCAGATCAGAACAACAGTCTATCTGTAATGTGCATGTGTACATCCACAGGCATATGAACAAATTAGACATCACAATCTGATCTGTAATGTCAAACATTTTCCACACACCAAGACAAGAGGCTCTAGAAGATTATACTTAATACATGATGGAATACATTCCCCTTATTCAAATAACTTTCTAGACTCTTTGCTTGTGAGTCTTCTTTCTCACTCATGTGTTCATATGTAGACAGAAATTAGACACACACAAGTACATGGGCTGCTGGTAAATCTTGGGCTGAACCAAAAAGAATAGCAGCTGAGAAATACAGGAAGAACTACAATTATCTGAGGTACACAGACTCAAGGTCAAGCCTACTCAAACCCCCTGGAAAGTACATGTACAAATATGTAAGGAACTGCAGCATGTGAATAGTATGCCTTGAGCAAACTCAAAATACAGCTTGATTCTAACCAGAAAATCAAGATGAGGAAAAGCAATGAGAAATCATAGTTTAACCTAATAAGAATTATTTACAAGAAGGAAATGTAATCAATTACTCAGGCACAAAAGATCTCTTTCTAGTGTCCAGAAACACTTTTGGTCTTACTATGTCTTGTGTAATAGTGGTCTGTTCTAAAACAAAAGAAACCTAACCAGACTCTGTAAATATATAGGTATTCACAAACCACCAAAACACTAGAGTTTTCATAAAGAATCTATCCAAAGCAAAGCTCAAAACCAGATTCAAATATCAACAGAATTTTAATGCGGCTGAACTGAATAAATTACTCTTACTCAGAATATTAGCAATGAAAGTAAAATCGACCTAGCTCCTTATTTATTATTCTGTTTTTCAAGCACTTGAAAAAATGGTTACAAAATGGTTCAATCATCTTCATTTCATATGTAAAAACAGGGAGTGAAATTAAGAGCAATGCCTCCCCTGAGCTTTAATAAAGGATATTCCAAAGGAAAATGAACAGAGCCATGTGTAAGCAGTATAATCACAAGTATGCCAACAAGACACTCCTTTCCTTCTCTGGAAAGGGACACGAGATTCCTTGTTTAAAAGACAATCTTGCTACCATCCTTTCACAGCTACAATATAATTACTGCCTAATAATTTTTGATAATCAACTCAATTTCCAATTTCCAGTAGACAAGTGGTCCGAGTTTCTTCAAAATAAGACAACATAAAAGACTGTGCAAGATGCCTGTTGCAATGGTCCATGAAGCATTTGCTAGACTTGTGTATTTACCATCCACAAGCCAAAAGGCAAAACTAACTTTGTGCTCAGCACCGAACTATTTTTTTAGAGGATGCTACTTATCAGGGAGAAAAACAAGCTTTTAGGTCCAAGTTCTTGGCCTTTTTTTTTTTTCTTTAGAAATAATTTAGGATATAAATGTATACTTATTCAGGGTGAATATCGACATAGATATAGATATTCAGGATACAGAAGTAACTTTCATTACAGGCATTCACAAATCTTGGTTTTTTGAAAAAATACCCAAACTTATTGCTAGCATTTACATACTTATTGTATTCTGAAACAGTCTAAAAATTACACAATCACTATCCTTGTCAGGAAATCAGGTCTGTAAGGCAGTGATCCTCCAACTGTCTGGAACATGTCTCTTCACATTTTCAAAACTCCATAGTTAAGATTTTCCAAACTCTCAAAATGTAGACGGTTTATAAAGGTCAAGGAGACACAACATCTGGATTTGGTCTCAGCTGTGGCTACAGACCAAGTGGTCATGTACCTCTTCAAGGACAGCATATGAAACCTCAAACAACCCGTGAGAACATAATCAGTAAAACACTTTTGTAAGTCTCGGTTTCCCTAGAGCTTCTGTGCTTAAGGCATATTTTGCATTTTTACAATACCATTTAGCTGGAAAAGCACCAGAGCTAAAAAAGTCACTTTTCAGAATTAATTTGACAGATAAATTGAGATCATTCCATCCACCATGGAAAATGCATATATGATTACAAAATAACTGATTAAGATGAAAATAATAGTATAAATAGTTTAAATTATAGTTTTTATATAAATTAAGCTGCTTGTATAGGTAATACAATTCCAAGACATAAGACACTGAAGTCAAAGCAGCACTGCCAGAGGAATTATTTCAGCTGGATCCTTTTAATCTTAGATGAGATAACAACACAACTAATCTTATTTAAATTCCATTATTTGGCTAGTTTTGCCACAAGATCATTATTGGCTTTTTAATTTTCTGCAATTTCTGCAAAAACTATTAAAAATACATACTTTTATGTTTTTTCAGTAGAAGTCAGAAAATAAGAAATGTTTTCACACCAAGTTTTTGATAAAGACTCCTAATATGACAGAGCAACACCCATCTTTTATTGCTTATAGAGTAAGTTAACTAACAGGTATAAACAGGCTTGTGTAGTAAAATCTCCTTTCAAAACGGAAATAACCAAATGTTTACACAAAGACCTTTCCAGGGGCTATGCATATGCATTTGTTAAGCCCTAACTCAGCAGAGAGGAAAATATGCCAGCTAAATATGCCATCTGCCAAGACACAAATACCATTTCACACAGCACCTGCTGCAAAGTGTTCTCTAGAGCTCTCCTGAGTAAGTGACCTGATGCAATCCTGCAGAATTGAGGAAATACCACAGGATGACAGAGTAAAAAGCTTTTCCTTTTCTCTGAGTATATATTCAAAAATTATCACTATCAAACAAAATTCTGAGATATCTTACTAGCTTTTTAAACAAAGACACGTACTCATGAACTCATGGGCACTACTTTTGAGTGACAATTAGGAAACTAGTGAAAAGGAATTAGCAAATCATTACTTAATTTCATTAAAAAAAAAAAAAACAGGCCATTGTATATCTTAAACAGCAGCTTTAAGAAACAAGAGATGTTTTACCTTTCATGAAGCTTTAAACCATCAGATTTACTATTGAAAATACAGCAAACCTATCCATTTCAAAACACAAATCTCCAGCTCTTCCTAAGCAGTCAGAAGAGAATTGATTCCATCTAGTGGTTGAACAGAGTTACAGACACTCAGAGAGCTTTCACGTTCCTTACCTAATATAATTTTTACCCCTGACAGGAAGAGAGGTACCATCATCAAACACCGCACTGCACTTCACCTGATACAGAAATTCTGACAGTACAGAGATGGTAAAAACTGTGCTAAATAAATCAAGACCCATAAGGTGTTTCTCATCGAGGCATTTTAGTGAGATACATCTTGCTAAATTGTAAACCCAAGGCTCTTCCTTCGCAGCTAATTTGCTCAGAAGTCTTTTATGTTTTGTACTCTGCCAATTAGAGGCAAAAGTATCTGTATGAGGTACTTGCAGATTCCTGTACTCTACTTTGGATTCTTGCAGACTTTATTGGTATCTGTCTCTGTTGTCACAAATACCAATATAAAGTGCAGTTGAGCTATTAACTCCACTATGGGGAGAAGTTTTTCTTTAAAAAAAGCCTTAGACTCTAACAGGTTGAGGAGTTTAACTCAGCTGTCCTAGATACTAGTTTTGTGTCCAACCCACCAAACTATCTTTTCCCTGATGTCCTAAAATGACACATTAACACTCTGTGCCTCAATTTTTTCCCCCCTTCTGGCTCTGAACTCTACAAAACCCATAAAAAAAACAATGGACAGTTTTGAGCATGGAAAGAATACTTTGGCAAGCCACCACACAAGACTGAGATCAACAATGCAGATTCACTTGAGTGTCTTACACCCACTAGGTGCTTTTGTAAATATATAAAATAAATGGCATGACCCACCTGTAATTTGTGTTGTCATAGAAACAAGCAGTGAAAAATTCATAGCTACCATGGAAATATTAATAGAGTAATTGGTGCCTGGTTGCAAATCTAAACAAACTTCAGGAGCTTGCTTGTGTGTGGAAATTTCGAAGGTCATTTCATGAAAGAAGTTCTTCTGATACCAACGCTGGCCTTGCACATGAAACTGTAACCAAAAAATCACAGCATGAAAACTGAAATGTTAAAATACAATACTTGCATTCAGCCATGTCATGCTCCATTAGAAGAAACAGCAGAAGAGAGCACTGCTTATGATGTGTCAAAACTGTAGGCATTGACAGTTACTCAAATTCTAATCCTTCCATCTTGATCAGATCTGATATTTTCCTGTTTTTTTCACTTCCCCCTCTAGCCTATCCTCTTTTATATTAATTTCCCCTAGACCATATTTCCTGCTAACATACAGGCTTCCAGTAACAGTTCACTCTTATTGAAGTATACTCTCCTGGTGAATTACAAAAATAAGCTCACATGAACACCTCTTCAGTTTCACCCTGAGGATCAAGGCAAAATCAAGTTATTTTGACCTATATCAAAATGACTACTACACTCTGGGATCTGTCTACAGACACCTATATTCTCAGGGAAATTTACAGGCTCATAGGCTCTTTTGTTTTTTTTTCAGTAGGATTTCCTCTTTTATTGTTGATGACTGAAATGATCATGAAGTCAGTAACTTAAGGCCTCTCCTCATCAAATGATTTCTCTGTAATGAAAACAAAAATGCTTGCTGGATATGAATTGTGTGTTAATTTCCCTTTAAATAGATCCTATGCCTTCAGATAATCTTTTACTGTCTCCTGGCACAGAGAAACCTGAGACAACAGCAGGTGGTCAAGAGTCACGGCAGAAGTAGTTCATGTACAAATTCCCCACTGGGATAAGGGCAGACTGAAGGCATACCACAAGGCAAAGAGAACTGACTCAGAGGAACTGGAATAGAGTTGTGTGAGTGGTTTGCCTGAACATGGCAAACTTGAAAGGAGAGCAAATTAAGAGTTAAGTATGGGAAAAATAAGCAAGAAACAGTAGACTACAAGAGAGTGTGGTCTTTCTTTGGCTGCTATACAAGATTATTCTTCGGGGTTTTATGAGACATTATTATAATAAGGAACACTGCTAGCAGTAAGTGTTTGAAAAATCAGGTTTTTGATTGATAAAAATTTCTTTCTAGATTGAAAGTACAGATTGTCACTTACTGAGTATTTGTCTTCCACATGAGTTCCCCTGACATTTCTCCTCCATTTCAAGCAGGTATCATTAAAAATTAATACATTATTGAAAGCTTCCTTAACTGTAGAGACAATTAAAAAAGAGATCAACTTACTTTAAAAATTCTACCTCCTTCAACTTAATTGAATATTAGTAGCTGAGAATAAAATTTTTTTTAAAGTTTTAAACTTCATTCTTTTCTGAGACAGAGAGGTAGGCTATAATTTCTTTTTGAATGAACAAATAGGATAAGTAAAGCATGATCATTTTCCAGAGAAATTGGCTTTTGGAAAAACCCAAGCATGCTATTCAGGAAATCTAACACATAATTTACTTGTCCAGGCCTAGAATGTTAAAATGACAGAAAGATCAAGTGTTCAGGCCTCCTGATTTAAATAAAATTATCACAGAACTATTTGTCATAGTTGATACCCTTTAGGAAAGAGCATGTGAGCAAAAGCATTTAGTGGATTCCAAAAGCAATTATTTCTCAAGGTCTGTCTCAACAGAATTAGTAGTCAGAAGACAAGCCTAAAGTCTCCATGACTAAAATACTACATAAATCCACTGTTAGAAGATTATTTCTATACAGTTACTGATAACTGCCAGAACCCTGCTAATCACTGGTAGACACAGGAGCATTGTCTGTAATGCTCATACCACTTCGATTAGTATCACATAGCCAAGCAACAGGGAATTCTCCTATAGGCAGAGAATCATACTTCAAGGGAAAAAATAGAAACCAGTAGGCACTGTACCACGGACTAAAATTCTGTACCAATCCTGCCTCAGCCAGAAGGCAAGTTCCTGAAAAAGCAAATTTGTCAAATCTTTCTGAAGGGCACTTTCTGTCCCTGCTCTCCTTGCTCATAAGAGTCAATGGCCAAGTTAGCAGAAAGAAAAACATCTTTCAGAAAAAGAGGATGCTGACAGTGGCTACATGCACGTAGCCAGCTTAAAGAATTACGAAGTCTAGGAAACAGAACCTTTTCCTGTCTGTGAACTCTGCAGCACAGTAAGTTCTTTTATAAGCACATAGAATACAAAACACAACCTACCTTTTGTCTGAATTGCTACTGTAACTGAGACAGTGATGTTTGTAGAAGAAATGGTAGTTACATTCACCACATAGTTACTTCCAGAGTCCAGGTCTAAACACACCTTTGGATTATCTTCACTTGTACTGATGTTAAATACCACATCTTCTGAGAATATCTTCTCATCCAATCTTTGGCCCAGTATATGAAACTATTGAAACAAAGACAACAGTGCAATTTGTTGTGGCTCACCAGAATTCAGAACACTAACTAATTTAATCCTATTGGTTCTTAAAGGGAACACAGGATTACATCTGGTTAAGAGTATCAGTTCAAGGAAAATATGTAAGTTTTTGACTAGCTATGGGATGTCTCAATAAACTAGATCTTTAGTTCTTCTGGCTGTTAAAATTATTCATATTATTTCATATATTTCTACAACAGATAGAAGGAATCTATTATGGAATCTAATCCAATCTATCAGGAACCTAATTCACTGGACCCTACAAAGATATCCAACTCAAATAGTAAGGTGTCAGCAAATATTGTTTCTTGTCTATAGCACACAGATAGAAAGTACATCAACTTGTTACTTTCTTTCACTTTTGCTTGTCTTTCCCCCTTGCCCCACAGAAACAGCAGTAAGACAGAACACCAAACAACAGTAAATGAGCTTGTCTAAGATTGTCCCAATGTAGTGAAAAAGAAATCTGTTGCTTGTATGGCATGAAGGGACAGACAAAGCTCACCTTCTCTGGCCATTCTGAAGTGTCTTTCAGATGACAGAATTCAGGAAAAGCATGTGAAGAGAGCACATTATACCAGAGATCCACAGCTTGCCAGTTACCACTGGCTACATAAAAACCAGTTTTGGCCTGTTAAGGGAACTGGGAAGCTGTGTTTTCCATCTCAGCAGTGCTCAATAAAAGTACACAAACTAAAAATACTTCCTTTACAACGAAGGAGGAGAAAGGAGGAGAAAGACCGGTTGTTTTCCTTATTACCCAACCTTGAAATGCTTTCCATATTAATGCACTTACCCCAGACACCCTTAATATTCCCTTTTATTTTTTCCTTACTTGTTCATACTAAAAAAAAGGCAAAATAAACCAAAACCAAATAACTCACACACATACAGAAAACCCCCTTTCTTGGGATGTTATTGAGAAAACATGGAAATTCTTATCATGTTGTTTTGGCCTTCAAGAACACTGACCAAACTTTTGTTTCTGAGAATTTATGCCTTAAGTTTTATTCTTATGCTCATGTAAATTAAAAGATAAATAAAATAAAATAAAATAAAATAAAATAAAATAAAATAAAATAAAATAAAATAAAATAAAATAAAATAAAATAAAATAAAATAAAATAAAATAAAATAAAATAAAATAAAATAAAATAAAATAAAATAAAATAAGAGAAAAAAAAGAAGTCCTTACAAAGGTTGTTTCAATTTCCAAGAAAAATGGTTCTAAAATGCCCAGATATACATTAGTTGAAACTTTGAGCAAGGCACACTATTTTGATATACCTTGCATTTTTAAAACATGTTATATCCAGTATATGCAAGTGAGACACAGTTCAGTTGAGATGCTTGTCAAAGATGGGGACAGAGCCCAAGTTCTGCAGTGTTTTCTGTGGCAATGTGAGCTTGAGCTCTTCAATGGAACTTCACTAAAACCTAAACTTATGCTGTAACCTCTTACAGATTTAAGCAGGCATTTAGGTGATTTACTGGAATGAGACGCTGAACCCTGAATTTTTTCACCTACCTTTAAGACAGGAATTTTCTTCTTTGCTACCACAGCCAGTCACCTCCAGGTGTTCCACTGGGAAGATCAAGACAAACTGCCATACCAACAAACCCACAATACAAATATCCACTGCTGAATCAGCAGATATAACCAGAACAAAGTTACTCCCAATCTCAAATATTTCCATTATTACTTACTGTGTATGTTTCCTGCACTCCCAGCCTTCCACTTTTCCTTTGCCAGCTCACACAAGTTTCATTGAAAATGGATAAATTACTAAATAATTCCTCCTCTGTGACCAAAAGCATGAACACAGAAAGAAAATAATTACTTCTCATGCATATCTTATGTTTGGAGCAAGTGCTTATTTCTTACTTTTTCTGTGGTTTGGTGTTTTTTTGCATTCCTTTTTTGTCCAAACAGGAAAAAAACAAAGAAGGTGAGCACATTTTAGGTAGAAGGCTTTCTCTTAAATGTGTTGGCTCCTAAACTTAAAATAACAGGCTAACTGAAGAAGCATGTCCTGAGCTAAAGACTGTGAACTCTTTAAACATACAGACAGCATTACATAAACTGACCCAAGGAACTTTTAAGAAAGCTTCTGTGTTAGACTGGAAGAGGATTTATTTGTAGCTGAATCAAAGTTTTGGTTTATTATTGAATCGAGTGCTTTTTAAAATGTGTTGGCATTTTTTTCTTGTAGAATAAATAAAATTAAGTAACACAGCAGAACACTTTTCAAAACAAACATTAAATTAAAACAATGGAGCCCACAGAATCAAGCATGTAGGAAGTACAGCTCTAGCAACCAGAGATACATCCCTCAACACACATCTGTTAATTTATACACTTAGAAGAGCAGGGTTTCTCAGAGACAAAGCACAGCTAGGAAGGTCAGCACAACCATGCTTTTTTTCAGCAGCTCTCTCCCTGCTGTCATTAGACACTGTGCAGTTGCTCTCACATGACAAGATAACATTCCCACATAGCTAAGAACTAAGCTCCCTCTGGTCACAACTCAGATCGACAGCAAGCACACCTACTCCTTTCCTTCACCAGCCTTCAAATTGTCATTCCTTTGTCCTACTACCATATTTTCTTACGACATTCACTATATGACCAAGGTCATACAAACCCAACCTGATATAGAATCTAAGCTGAAAAACACTTACTAGCTGCTGAAAAATTGAAAGGTATTTATAGGACAGCACTGATAGATACTTCAGGGAATATTCACAAAATAGTTAGTGTATTGTTCTGATGCTAAAGCAAGCACAGGTCAGGGCACTCTTCCCCTGTATATAAAAATCATAACCATCTCACAGGAACCCTCTTGTATCATGTGGGTATCAAGATGGCACTAAAATAAATCAGCACATTAAGAGTTTCTAGCATTTCATACTTAGGTAGCTGTTTAGAACTACAATGTAACTGTTAATGTATTTTGCAGCCCCCTTTTTTTTTTGTATTATTATTAGAACTGCCATAAAACTGTTTCTAAACATTACCTCCCTTTCCATATATTCAACAAATACATGCCTCACTCACTAGATCAGTTCATCTCCCAACTAATTTTAACTCCCCCATTCCACATTCATTGTATATGGAAATGCTTTCATGTTTCCAGGACAGAAGAAAGAGATTAATCTCTGTGTCCTCTAAAACAAATTTCTTACAAATAGCTGTGTGATTAACTGTATTTATGGGCTGCTTATTGTTATTGTTATCTGTTTTGCAGTACTGCCCCAAACTCTGCAGTCTAAGGCTTCTGTAGCAACACAAAGCAAAAGATTATGTTCAGTTGTTGCAGTCTTTAAATCAGACACAGTTTTTTTTAAAGAGTGGATAACAAGAAGGACACCAGAGGGAAAATGTTTCCATATCCATGAGATCTGAATTAAAATGCATAACAAGGAGGTGGGAGGGGACAAGAGAGGGAGTAATCTGCAAGACTTCTTAGCCAGAAAATCTGCAATTTGACTTAGGAGTTTATATAAGTATAAATAGAAATATAATATATATATAAATATATAAGAGATAATATAGATAATATATATATTATAATATATTAATATATATAATATATATTATATAATATATAATATATATATATATAATATATAATATATAATATATATATATATAATTATATAATACAGCTAAAAAAAAAAGGAAAACAAAGCAGCAAACAACAAAAGAGATTGCACTGGATATTTAGGCAAGGAAAGAAATCCTTACAGTAGCTTCCTTGGAAGGAAGAAGGCAGAACTACTGGCTTTTTTTTTTTTTCTGTAAATACATAAACTTTTTGTTATGCTTTCTAAACTTTGAGGACAAGGCCACCGGGCAATGACCATAAATTCACAGAATAGCTGGCAGATCTTTCCTCAAAAGTTTCCACTTTAAACGGATGTGAGTGAAAGAGCATGAAAACCTCTGCAGAGCAATTACCACAACAAAGTCTTCAGCCTTCTCAGGAGACTGATTTTTCTCCTTTACTCTTACTGATCACACAATCTTTGTTTGGACAACCAAATATACAGAAAGGGCTTGGTTTAACATTAATCCCAGCAGCATAAACACAGTATCTAATAACAGCACAAAGATTTCTCTGAAAAACACATTCTGCAACTAGAGGGAGACAGGTTTCTTGAAACATTCATTCTACTGTGAAATCTAACAGTGCCAGTGCCTTACAGAGCTTGGGAACTCAGTTTGTGAAACACACAGTAGCATCTAGGTCTCAAATGTATCTGATTTTGATCAACAGCTTATACTTAAACTCACAAATAAGACGGGAGAAGCAAAGACCCTGCATTTGCCTGTATCTCAGCACTATAAATTTTAACTTGTGATTAACCAAGGCAAGTGAAGTTCACTGCTACCCCACTGATCTTCAGGTTACCTTCACGATCTTTTTCCCATCCCAACAGAAAGTGTCCAAGGAACAACATGCAAATAAATACATGGAGAACCAGAGGTGAAAGGTAAAAAGAAACCCTGGAGGAGTCAAAGAGAGAAAGGCAGATTTGGAGAGGACAGAGAGATGCAAATAGCACCAGGCTGTTGGCAGCCAAGACAGGTGCTGGTAAACACAACACAAATGGTAGAATGCAAAAAAAAGCAAAGTGTTTCAACAGCACCAGTGAGTGTTGGAGGGGGAGAAATATCTCAAAGACAGGTGCCAAGAGGATGGTGCCAAACTCTTTTCAGTGATGCCCAGAGACAGAATGAGGAGCAATGGCATAAACTAAACCACAAGAAGTTCAACCTCAACTTGAGGAAAACTTCTTTACACTGAGGGTGGCAGAGCACTGGAACAGGCTGCTCAGGGAAGCATGAAACATGCCAAACCCACCTGGACACATTCCTGTGTCACCTGCTCTAGAAGACCCTGCCTTGGCAAGGGGTTGGGACTGGATGATATCCAGAGGTCCTTCCAACACTAACGGTTCTGAGATTCTGGGAAACCAAGCACTTCTACTCCACAGGGAAAGAAGTTCTGTGAGGACCAGCTATACAAGATGTCCAGGCTCACACACTGAGCACACTAGACAACAAGTATTTTAATTGCTAGTCTGTTCTCTGCACTTCAATTACCTCATTTTGTGTGTATAAACCAGAGGTTGGTAAAAACTGTAATCCAGCTCACTACTACCTTACCTTACTGATGGCTTAATCCAATCGGCATCACAAGTAAAATAAACTTTGTAATTAAAAAGTTGAATTAACTAAATGTAAAATTAACATTTTTTAGTATTTAAACTAGCTACTTAGAAAAGTACTTGTATAGACACACACACATATATATTTACCATATATCAAAACTGACAATGCAAATAAAAGACATCCATAGCAATCACTTTTTAAGAAATGAAGAAATTAATTGTCAAAGAGAATTTCCTGCAGATGTTCTCTTAACTGCCTCATTTCTAATGGAATTTTTCAGGCAGGATAAAAAGACAATTGGTTTTCCAACACCTATCATGAATTAGTTTGGAATGGTTCATAATTTTCTCTCATTTTAATGGGTGTTATTGTTACATGCCATTAAAAGCATGTAAATGTCAAAGGCATCCCTGCACAAGCAGAAATTTAATTTAATTTTAAAGCAATTTTTTAACTCTAGTGAATAGGAAAAATGTAGAAGTCAAGAAGATGCAAGATTTTCTAACAATTTCCTGTTGATGATTAATTTTTTTTAAAGAAGTCTGGACTAGTTAGGCTATTTTTGTAACTCTTCTTTACCATTCTATTTGACAGCAACTGACTTTTTTGGCTCTCTGATCCAGCAGCAAGGACTGGAATCTGACAAAACACTTGCTGAAATCCACGGTAATCCTGTGAGTGCAGTCTGCAGGTTCAGGCCCTTCAAAACTTCACAGCACTCAAGACAACTCTTGGCATTTCAAAGACTGACAGACCTGACTAACTTAGTCACTTTACACAATGCTGGCTTCAAAATCAATTCACAAAATACAGTCACGTGAGTTTCCTGAATGAAATATGAATCACGACTTGTAACAACAGCAGTTCCATTTTCACTTGGAGACTTTAACAGCTGAGAGAACTGGTTTTCTGCATACTCATTTTACTTTATGTCACATGTTTTACATTCACCACAGACGCTCAAGAGATCAAGTGAGGGAAGAGAGGCCTCATGCAGTAACTCTAGATGAAGTTAAGTGGCAGCAGTCAAGGACATATTGCTAGCAATTTTGAAAACCATGAAGATGTTTCAAAGCTAAATGAACACTATCTTCTGCAAAAGATAGCACTGCTACTTAAGAACTAGAGATAGAAAGTGATAGACCACTCCTTTTTAGGACACAGGAGAACATTAATGAGCACAACAGTAATAGTCCAAAACATGTGCTTGTTGCTGCTGTTAATAAAATGTTAATGCATCCTGTTTCCAAGCACACAGTATGACAACACTTTTATTACACATCTCCCTTGTCAGAACTCATTCTTTAATATGAAAATTATCCTGGAATGAAATTTGGACAACTAGATGTAGGCTGAAAAGATGTAGGCAACCATGAACAAATTTTGCTTTGGTCACTACCAGAAAACAAAAAACAAAAGAAACAATGAGAGAGAGAGAGAGATAAAGGGCTTCAAATTAAATTGCCACTATTTTCACTGAAATGCACTTTACAGTATTAGAGTAAGAAGAAAATATTATTAAATGCCTTCTGCCCCTCTGGTGACCCTCCATGGTGTTCTAAAGCTGAAGGCCCTCAGTGAAGCAATAGAACTCCAGTAGCATTAGTCTCTTTCTGTTTGAGAAAAAAAAGCAGGACAGCTATAGAAAGATCTGTGGCATCCAGTAGAAGCTGCTGTATTGTTAACACTCTCTTCTGTGACGTCTCCATCCAGAAGTACCACCACATTCCCTACATCATAAATTAGAAGGGGATTTCTTGCCTTTATTCTTCCTCCTGCTCCTAAATTTAGAACAGGAGTGACAAACTCATCAACTTGTAATTTAAATAGTAACTTTGATGGTAATACTTACCTTTGCACACGAATGTAATATTCTCCCAAGACTGATCTATTGTGCATTCTGAAAAATTCCTGTCTCCATAGAAGTAATATCCCTCTTTACAGTGGTAGTACACTCTGCTCCTCAGAGTAGTAGAGTTGTCCCAGGTCATTGTTGTGTGTGGAATCGGCAAAGGTTTGCCACAGTCTATTTCTAGAACAGAGAAAAACAGGAAAAGAAAACCTTGAAATGAAAATAGGCAAAACATATTGAAGTGTTAAAGATGGAGGGATGAACTGTCCCAGCAATTTACACTTTGTTTTTTCCTCTTCTTAGAGATTCCCAGAAGTCAGGGAGTTCATCAGATCCCAGAATTTTGTGGCTGGAGACCTGCTAGCAGGGTGACATATTTATCCTACAAGATGACCCATAAAATAAAAGAAAGTGTCCTGATTAGAAATGGGCAGCAAGGATCTTCAAGCAAATTTTTGTGAATAAGTCTATCTTCCCACAAGACTCTCTTATCCTCCACATGCTATTTATTCCTTTATTTTACCTACCCTTAGTAACAGTAGATATTAAAATAGTCACATGGTCCAAGGAATGTCATGAAAGAACAGCATCAAGAAGGTTATGTTCCTTTGTCAGTGGATTTAACTCAAGTTTTGAAAAAAGATGCTGCTACAGACAAGATGAATGAGCAATTCTGGGGGAAAATTTGATAGATTATGCTAACGACTTTACAGATAATTGGAAAGCTGGGATAATGAACTAATAATTTAATTCATTTGCTCAAGTTTGAGGGTTGAATAATAAAAACAGGGAATAAAAGGAATAAAAAGTGAAGATCAAATAAATGGAACAGTATTATTTACGGTAAAATCTGCTTTTCAATTCACAATGAACATTATACCTCAATAAAAGACTCTACACCACTTCAGTTATAAGAAGCAAATACCCTAAGAATTAAAATCTTACCCTTATTAAAGCTTATATGGAGCAAAAAAGTTCTTTTAAAACCATTCAATAATTTTAAGTGTATCTGAAATTCTATTAAAAAAAAAGGAAAGCAAAGAAATAAAAACCAAAGCTTATAGAAACATGATCTGTACAACCTTTAAAGGAAAATTTAAACATATGTATTTAAATGGATAATACATCCATCATCATGACTATCTTCCTTTTCATACACCAATGAGTATGAATGTATCTACAATAAATCATGAGAACAGGCCTTAGAATAACTAATGCACATGGAAGCATGTGCTTAACTCATAGAAGGACAGTATATGATGAGACACAAAATTTCCTCCTGCTCCAGCTATCTGCCCATGGCCATTCTGTAAGAAGACTAAAGTGCAGAAGCACATTCTTGTGTAACATTGCAAAGATTCTACTTAGAGTCATGACACAGGATAAGAATATTAAAGGTCATTCTAAAAGTGGAGAGTGGTTATAACATACACATGGAGCATTCAAAAAAATTACTACATTTGATTGCAATAAACTTGCAAAGCTTGATCCTGGATCAAGCTGAAAAGATATTGCTTATCCAACAAGTGGAAAATTGAAGCTGTGAAAACTGACTAAAGAATGTAATTATTCTAAGGTTTCCTAAGTAAGAATATGAGCCCAGATTAAAAAAAAAAAAAAAAACAACAAAAGACAACAGAAGAGGGTTTTTTTTAATGTACTTCTGTGTTCCATCTTATTGAGGAACTCTTAAGGCTACATTCCTCCAAATCAAGTAAGAGACTTGACTCATCTCAAATAGCAACAGCATGTATGAGCAATCATAATTTGCAACTGGAAACTGTCCAAATACAGGAATTTCGAAGGTATGTTAATAACTAATAGGAGTTTGATTTCTGATAGTGGCTTCAACTGCTATCAGAAAAGTAGAGTGGATATTGAACTGGAAAAATCATCAGCAATTTAGGCTATATTTTCATCTCATGGTAATTCCAATGCCTGACATGCATTGGGATTATGTTCTTGGAATGTTAACTTTTTATTGCAACTACATTAGCAATACAGATTAAAAAAAAACCACCCTGTTCAATATATGGCTTTTGTTTTGTGACAGCTTTCTATGCCAGAAGACTGTATAAACTGAATGCCCAGAAGGATGACTGATATTTATTACAGTGAATTAAACAGTATCTATGCTAAACAAATCAGAAGGCAGGCTTTATTTACCTTTGCACACCAAATCAGGGCCATCCCACTGTCCCTTGGCATTGCAGACTGCAGTGCCACTGCCACCTGCCATCAGGTACCCATGAACACAGTCGTAAGTAACTTCACTTCTGTATGTGGTCCCACTCACAGATGTTGGATGTGCATTCAAAACAAAAGGTGGGGTCCCACAGTCCACACCTGAGGAGATGAAGGAAGAGGAAAACAGACCTGCTAGTCAACCAGCAGGAGCAATGACAGCTGCACTCACAGAATTATTTCTTCATCTTTACCAGCTAACCCTCTTCTCCTGTAGTAATGTGGCATTTCCTCAGGTCCTGTGCAATATTCCCACTATGACTGACAGTGTTGTAGCTACTCCAAACACCTACTTCCAAACAAAAGTACGCTTTTCTGTCTTTCTCTCAGAATAGCATGTTAAATCTGTTACTCCCTCCTCAGTCAAGCTGATAGTATAGAGAAAAGTCCTGGCTTTCTTCTGAATCTTTAGACTCTCCTGCTTTTACAAACCTGATTACATTGGATAAGGTGGTTCTATACCATGAGCAACATTCAAAGGAAGGCTGATGAGCAGAAACTACCTTTAGTTTTAAAAGTATACAATAACTGTAAAAATGCAAAACCATAGAAAAGGTTACTGCGGTAATCCGTGTTTTTCCTGGGCCTTATATGAGTCCAAATCCGGCTAGCATAAGACTCTAGCCCACACGGATCCGCATAGACAAAGGTAAAAGACGAGAGGCGCTCTTCTCCACGTGGGTGCAAGTATCCTGTTTATTGGCTTGGGGCAGGACACAGGTGATGGGTCACCCAAGTACAAAAGAGGCTCGGAGCTTTCACACAGGAGGTTTTATACCCTAGGGGGTGAGGGGCGGGGGAGAGAGAACCGGAGCCAATGGGATACCACTGGGGAGGGGCGAAGCACCTGTGGGACAGACCAGGTGTGCAGGGGGGATGTGTGAGGGGGAAACCATCTGATGAGGGAGGGGGAACCCGCCGCCAGTGCAACAACTAAATAAAACTATTTCGTGCAATACAACAGGTTACAACATACTATATAAAAGTTTCCTGTTAAGGCGAGAGTCTAGATAATGCTTAAAGAAAGAAGTCAAGTAGCACACACACACATACACACACACACACACACACACAGAGACACACACACACAGACACACACAGACACACACACACACACACACAAAAATAATCTGTTAAAGGTACCTTTACTAGTATTAAAAAAAAAATTCAAACTTGCTGATTTTAGAAAGAGAAGTCCTAATTGAAAAGGACTTGCAATACAAGGAGGAAATAAGTTTGACATTTCAGACTTTTGACTGTTTCTTGGTGTATCATGTACGTTATTTCAATTAGCCATAAGAGAGGTGCTGAGAAAGTCTGACCTGACCTATTGTTTGATTGTAGAAATTTTAAAAAATCACATGAAAAAGCAACTTCTGAAAAATGTTACAAAAAAAAATATATCAACAAGTCATAAGAATTACATTCCATAATCTTTCTCAAGGGACCACTTGAGACTCTGGGCACTCCCTTTTTGTTTTCAAATTCATTGTCCTTTTTTTTTTGGGGGGGGGGAAAGTGTTACTTGCATTGTTTTAAAATAGTTTTATCTTTTCTTTCTTATGAATTTCTAGTTACAGTCAATATTTTGCTTTTCCCAGCCACACTGTTTTAGCACCCTTATTTTAATTTATTCACTTTCCATAAATGTTACATTTCTATCTGTTCTTGGAGGGAAAAAAAAAAAGAGAGAAAGGGAGAACTGTTTCAGAGAAAAAATGAACTCTCCTCACTAAGTGACAATTTCCAAGAAGACAATTCTCCCCTATAGAATTGCTATACACATTGTGTCTTCTGTTAGCTAGCACTTCAACTATCATGTAACTAATATCAGGGGTTTTCTAACTACTCATGGGAACACAAAAAGAATCCTGCACTCATCAGCAGTAATTTTGCCAGAGAATGGATGATTAGAACACCAAAGCAAGTACATGTTTTAAAGACAGTCATAGAAAACTTAACTCTTCAGAGATGTGGAAGTGTCTGTTCATGCACAAAGGTTCTTAAAATTATGAAGACTACCCAGAGATGAGGAGTGCTATGCCCTCTTTTGCATCTACAGCAAACCTTCTGACAAAAGTTCACAAGGTGTCAGGAAAATTTATGAGAGGTCAACTAAGTAACCTTTCCCATGAAATACTAAAGAAATCAAGTTGTTTTCTAGGTCTCAGCTCACAGGCAGGAGGACACACTGCAGTGTCTGTAAAAATGCAGGGACCAGCATAAAAAATGTCACTACACTAAATGAAAAGGTAAACAATAACATGTCCTTTAATTTTCTTCTTTTTCTGCAAATAACCAGATCTTGAAAAAACATTTCCTTCAGATTGTGGAAATAGTCTACTATCTTCACAAACACACTCCCCCCATGCGTGAGCCCCCTTAATGAAGAATTTAAGAAATATATAAGACTCCTTTCACCTTTACAGCTTAAAGTGGCAGGTTCCCAAGTTTCGTTTGCAGTGCAGTATGAGGACTTTCCTTCATTGCTGTAAAACCCTTCTTGACACTCATAATGAACTGCACTTCCTGGTAGCAAGCTGTAGTTCCCCACAATGTAGCCATGCTGCATTTCAGGAGGGGAACCACATCCAATTTCTGCAAAGAGACTGGGTTGAAAGATCTCACAGTACATAAATCACAACACTGACTGCTTTAAAATCAGCTAAACTAGATGGTCACACCCCAAAATACACCTGATCTGATTAATCTGAGGGCTTACCAAAGAGGCAGAATAATAGATTTGAAGAACTGTCCTGGCCACAGTTGGAGGAACACAGGGAAGCAGTTACTGAGCTATACTTATACTAACATACAGCTGGAGCCACTCACAACACCAAAGAAGAGACACTGCAATGTGATGGTGCTTTGCGTGGGCCAGCCTCGTTACAGCCATGGCTGAATGATACTTCAACACCACAGGAAAATTTCAGGCCCCAACAAACAGCTTTATTTCCCTGTGTGCGGGAAAAGTGAAGCACTCTGCAGCAGATAAATTGAAATGAAATGTTCTGCCCCTCAAATCCTTCATCTCATTGAAACAGCCTGCATACAAAAGCTCTGCTCCTAAAGCACATCTGCTTGGACAGGGCTCCCTTGTGCAAGAAACACAATCGGTTCAGACACTCTACTTCACCACAGAATATGGAGAGGCCAGTCAGTGAGATAAGAAGCAGGGCTATCAGCAATTCTGGCAAACAAAGCAGAGCACTCCAGTCAGAGAAAGTGAGCAATTACAGGCTGTAAGCTGTACTGATGGTTCTGGCAATAATTCAGAAATAAAAGCTGAATATAATCTAGGCAGCTCCTTCCACCTGGGAAGCCTGTGTTCATTATATACTCTGATATCCACAGCTTACACTACTAGCAGTTTGCATCTGTGAAAACTGACACTAAAGACAGACTTTCAAATTGGAAGCTTGGTTCTGTTTTTTTGTTATGGCAACATAAACTGAACTATTTATGCAGGAGGCACAGTATGTAATAAATAGCTAAACTGTTATTTTATTATTCCTGTCCCCTAGGCTTTTTTCACTCATCTAACTTCTCTTATCAGCTATTTAGTCTCTCTTTTCTTCCCCTTTATGTGGTGGGATTATATAAACAACTGGATTACAACAGAATCCAGAATCCTTCTACTTTCATAACATTATCAAGCTTCTCTGACTCTGCACATCTGAAGCACTGCTGAGAACCTGTAGGAATATCTGGTGTTGACTTTGGGATCCTGACATTACTGGGACAAACTGAATATAAGAAGAGAAAAAAAAAAAAAAACATACAGTGAGCTAAATCCAGAGAAAGGGTTTCTGCCCTGGAGAAGTAGAGGCGAGAACAGGCACTACACTATGGTGCAACATGTGATTTTAGCTGCTAGCAAAAACAGCATTCAAAGACTCTCACCTTTGCATGAAACTATGTTTCCATCTTGATGAAAAGAATGCTCTCCAGTTTCTAATTTATAACCATCATTGCAGTAACACATGTAGCTTCCTTCAGTATTCACACACCTTGCATTGTGACCACACAGCTCAGACTCCTCACATTCATCAATATCTAAAAATTCAGAGAAAAGCAGATGCACTTCATAACCGGGAATTTTGTTTTAATTAATAATAAAGGCCCCAAGCTTAACTCCTCCTTGAAAAGTTCTACATAGCTTCTCACAGCTCTTCTAGGAAAACAGAGGAGCATATCTTCACGCATATGGAAAGAGGACTGTTGCAATTTTGGCACTACCTGTCTTTAGAATTACTGCTGGTGTATTTTACAAGTAGTTTCCATGTTCAAACAATTCCGGAAAAATCCTGTATCTGGACACCCCTTAAATGGTTACAACAGTTCATCACTAACAAGAAACTGGCTAATATTATACACTAAACAGAAAAATTACAATCTGGGGAATTTTTAGTATCATCCAATTTCATTAATCTAGCTGCTGCTGCTTCTTCTGAAAAGATCATTGTTTGAATAAGGTTGTGAAACAATGACTTGTAGCATAGCAGAATTCAAAAAGGAACTGATTCATAGCTGTTAGGAACCTGGATGTCAAACAAGCACATCAACAATGGCAGTTCTCTGACATAGTATCGGAAAATAAGTTCTACAGTGATAGGAAAAAAAAAAATTTCTGCAGTTCTAGATTTGTCATGCTCAGGATTCTTTGTGATGTCTACCTGTACAGTTTGTGCCATCATTGGGAATAAATGTCTTGTTATTGTTGGAGGCTCGGTATCCATCAAGGCAAACACAGTAAAAACTTCCATGTGTATTATGACACAGGGTATGATTTCCACAGATCTTGCTGGCTCCAATCTGGCATTCATCTTTATCTGTCAATACATTTAAAAAACATCAGAGAGAGAGTAAGAAAAATGGGATGTCCTCCCCTCCTCATTCATGCTCAAGTAACCAGACTTCTCCTTACTGATTTCCTTCACAAATTATTTGGGATGTCAACACTGCTGGTAAGCTGGAGAACAACAGAAACTTTTGTCCCTGGATGAAAATGTGAACAGAGTTTTGTGACACAGCTTAAGTTACCTAAGAGTCTAAGAGCAGCTGAAACCAGAGGGCCCTGCTCTTCCTTCTGCTCTTCCTTATGGCCTGATTATACACTGGCCTGATTTTAGAAAATCATGGAACACCTGGGTGGGGACAATCCCAAGCCCATCTACAGTCTGGATAGAGAATGGATCAGGTGCAGCCCTGCTGAGAAGGATTTGGGGGTGTTGGTAGATGAGAGGCTGGACATGACCTGGCCATGAGCACTCACAGCCCAGAAAGCCAAACATGTCCTGGGCTGCATCCAAAGCAGTGTGGGCAGCAGGGGAGGGAGGGGATTCTGCCCCTCTGCTCTGCTCTGCTCTGCTCTGGTGAGAGCCCACCTGGAACCCTGCACCCAGCTCTGAGGTGCCCAACATAAGACAGACATTGCCCAGCTGGGGCAAGTCCAATGGAGGTCATGAAGATAATCATGGGCTGGAGCACCTCTCACACACAAAGAGGCTGAAGGGGTTGGGGGATTGCTCAGTCTAGAACAGAGAAGGCTTGAGAAACCCTTATTATGGCCTTCCAGCACCTAAAGAGTACTTTCAAGAAAGCTGAAGAGGCACTTTGGGCAACATCCTGTAGTTCTGGGACAAGGGGGAACTGCTTTAAACTGAAAGAGGACGTATTTAGATTTGGCACTATGAAGAAATTCGTCATTGCAAGAATAGTGAGGCAATGGAACAGGTTGCCAGAGAAGTTGTGGATGCCCCAATGCCCCACTCCTAAAGTGTTCAAGGCCAGCTTGAACAGAGCTCCGAGCAACTTGGTCTTGTGGAAGCTGCCCCTGGCCATGGCAAAGGGATTGGAACTGTGTAATTTTTAAGATCTCTTCCAACTTGAAGCATTCTATGGTTTTCCTACAACGAGATACCTGAACTCTGTGCAGGATCCAGCAGCTGTCAGTGCTTTGTGAAAGCAGGGTAAGACAGGGAGGAGGAGATCATTGGTGAAAAACCCCCTTTAAGCACTGGTAAGCTATTGGAGACACTAAGACACAGAGTTTGACATTGACCTTTGATTCACATATTGATATGAGATAGTCTTAAAAGGACATTATCAGCCTGGTATGTTATTCATAAAAATATTGCTAATGTTGCCAGGAGTAAAATTATTTATACTAAATTACAGTAACAAAATGTTAAACAGCTTGAATATGTACAAGCCTTTTGGTTAGGAAAAACAAGCCAAATACATTCTATGGGAGATTCTTCCAGGAAATGACAAAGCTTTTAGCACACTTTGAAGAATTCATTAAAATTACTTGAGAAGAAGCATTTTAGGAATTTACAGAGTTTCTTTCCATTTTAGAAGGAGGCAGCTTACCTTGACAATGGGTTCTTCCATTGCCTACAAATCCATAATTGCAGATACAAACACTTTTTCCTCCACTCTGCTGACATGTTGCATGAATGTGGCAAGTGGCACAGACATCAGGAATGGATCTGTTCACAATTCCTTTAACGACAAAAACAACACAATTACCTTTTTTAAAATACCCTACAAGAGACATGGTAGGATAACCAGCGTGGAGATAAAATCCAGATTAAAACACATAGAATAGACTACTACCACCTCCCACCTCATTTGAAACTTGTAGGAAAACCACAGCTATTCTAATAAAAGACTAAAGACTAAAATAAACAGAAATTATTAAACAAATAAGTACACTGAGCATTTTTGTCCATCCTTCTCTTCTCTGACAACAAAGAAAAGAGTTTTTCAGGTTTCAGAAAGGTTTAGAAGGTACAGAGTAAGTAGCTCTATCCAATATTATTAATCTTTCCTCCATATGCATTTCTTTCTCTTTTGTCTTTAGTTCTGTTTCCTCTGTTCTGTTGTGCTTTTTTCTATTATTTAAACATAGACATTTGGGATAGTTCACCATCTGTTTGTATCATGTGCCAATATGGTAAAAATGTTATTCATAAAAATGTTGCTAATGTTTCCAGGAGTAAAATTACTTACACTAAAGTAATTTTAGAAATTAATTTATATTAAAAGTGGTTGAGAAGCATACAACCTAATTTTCTGTAATTTGACAGGGCTGTAAATATACAAGAAATTAGAATATTTTTTTTTTCTTTGCATTCATACTTTCAGGGCATTATGTTCATTTTTCTCCATTTTTCAATAAGCTCACTTTCTAAATGATAAATGTCAGAAAGGATGGATTTAATGTAGACAAATCATGTGTATGCTGATGCCTCTTTAAATTTTTAAATAGAGAACTAATACTGCACAAGCTGATGTCTGATGTTGCTTGACAGGGAAGTATGGAATGTTTTACTTTTCTAAGGTAGCTGAAATTGATAAGAATACTCACACTGCTCTATATTTAGCGTCTCTGACAAATTTTGGCTATTCTACAATGTCTAAATACATAACCAGAACTGGAAGGTGAAGGCAGCTGAACACTCTAGTATTTTTTTATGCAGCGAATTTATCACTGTGATAAAACTTCACATGCACAGGGTTTCAGGTTTTTTCCAGGGTTTTTATGAGTGCCTCAAGGTTGTTGTGGGAAGCATCACAGATTCCTATTCCTAATTATCCATGCTTTTATATACTTGAGTATGTGTGTGTGTTTCTGATAAGAACAGAAAACAAAAACTGTCAGCATGCAATGGCAGCCAACATAGATCAGAAAATTAAATTTACAAACAGCCACAGAAAGAACTTTCTCAGGATACCTCAATCTTCTGATAAGGCATGGGAGTATCCTACTCAGATTGCTGCTTCAGGAGACGTAAAAACGTGTTTCTGCCCCGCGCCTCACCTTACTACTACAGCTGAAATTTTATTACTTATTTATTACAGTTTATCACGCCAGCACTACAGTCCCCTCACTGTTCTGGCCCTGCCCGTGAGCTCCCTCCGGCGCGGCTCCCGCCGTGGCAGGCCCTCTCAGCCCGGCGGGACACCAGGTCGCTGCCACCACCGCGGTCAGCAGGTGTCGAGGAGACGCCTCAGCCAGCGCACAGGACAGCACCCACCACCGCTTCAATGCCACGGCTACCATCACCATCACCACCACCACCAAGGAATGCTCCGCCACCACCGAGAGCTGCCTCCAGCACTCTCACCACGTGCTGCTCCGCCACCATCACCACGGGATACCCGCACACGCATACCAGCAGGGGCTGTGCCAAACACGGCCAGCAAGGAATGCTCCGCCACCTCCACGGGCTGCCTCTGCCACCAACACCAAGGGCACCCGTCAAGCCGGGCGCCTGGCGTCGCGGCAGGGCTGGCGGCCCGGTCCCGCTCACAGTCCCGCTGCCCGGCCGCACTTACCCCGCGCCCCGCACCGCGGCAGCGCCAGCAGCAGCAGCAGCAGGAGCGGCCCCAGCGCCCGGCCGCCCCCCGAGCTCATGTCCCCGCCGCCGCCGCGCCCCTCAGTGCTGCACGGCGCCGGGGTCTCTGCATCGTTCCTCGGGGCGGAGGGCGGGAAGGGACCGAGGGCAGGGCAGGGCCCGAGGGCAGGCCCCGGGCGCAGAGCGGCTGACGCTGCCTCACGGCGGGCGGGACGGCCTTATCGGCGCCGCCGTGCCCTCGGCCCCCCCGGTGCTTTCACCCTCAGCGAGGCCCCTTTCCTCCCCCGCCGCCCTGCCCGCAAAACCCTATCTTTTCTTCCCTTTTTCTCTTATTTTCCTTTTTTTTTTTTTTTTTCATTTTCCTCTCTTCCCTGGCACAACCCCTTTCCTTCCCCGAGACACCGCCTCTGCCCCGGCCAGGCAGGTGGCAAGGCTGATAAGGGCTGCTGCTATCCATAGCCCGGGTGCGGGGTGGAGAAACGGATGGTAGGGTTAGTTATGATTCCCGGGAAGGGCGGCTGGATTAACACACCTCTTTGTAGGTGGGAGCTGTGCCGCTTCCCGCCAGCCGCCGGCAAACGGGGCCGAGCAGCACCTCGGGCGGAGCGCCGGGGCCGGGAGCGCTCGGGGTGTCTCCCAGTGGTGACCGTGGCAGCTGGCGCCCCGCACGGCGCCGCACGGAGTTGGCGCATCAGTCCTGCCAAGTACGAAGCTGGTGCAGCCGTGCACGGCCAGCCCTTACTGCTTGAAATAAAGTAAAGCTTTCTCACTGCCGGCGTTAGACGCTACTCGGGTTAATCCCCGAACCTCGTGTTTAGGCTGGACCAGTAGTGCTGCCTGAAGAGTTTTCTGCTGCAGAAGAGTAGTGATTGCCCCAGCCATCAGAGTCGTCATTCGTGTCCGTGAGCTTGCATTTTAGAAGCTGCATAAACTTCATCTACAAATGCAGTTGCCAAGTTGCCGCAATAGAGGAGTGCCAAGGTGAGGAATAGGGGAAGCCTAACACAAAAGTAGAATTTGTCGTATTTGAGAGCTCTAATGAGATTCTTGAAGGAGTTTTGAGCTCATGCGCTATGGTGGCTCTTCATTACTACCTTTGAATGATAATTCAGCCCAGTCCTCCATCACCACTGCTTTCAAGTGACATAACCTGATCTTTTCCTGCTGTATTTGAACAAACACCAAACTATCTCTGTCTGATTTCAAGGGATGCAAAACCCAGTTTCATTGAATTATCAACTGTATTGATTTATTTATGTAAGCTGCTCTCTTCCAGTTTTTGGGGTTTTGGGGTTTTTTGGTTTGTTTTGGGGTTTTTGTATGCTTTGGGTTTCTTGTTTGTTTGTTGTTTTGTTTTTTTAATTAGTGTTCTGTCGATTTAAGCCTGTATACATTTTAAATCAGCTTCTGCTATGCTTATACATCTTGACCAGATTCTTCAGCACCAGCCAGGCACATACAAGTAATCCTGCTTTTGGAAGAACACACTACAGATGTCATTACTGCATATTTCAACCTTAAACTTACTGAAATTGGAAGTGGTGGTAAGTAGCTTATCATTATAAGGAATGGTTCAGAGAGCAATTGTTCTGCACAACATATTAAAATGGTTTGGAAATCACAATTTTCTACTTCCTTGGCAGCCCACTGTGTAGCAGACCTACTAATCACTGCAATTTCTACTATTCCTTTCATAAAAAGTAGTGAAAGCAACTTTTTATAATTATAAGCACCTCATGCAGCAAACAGGAAAATATTTTTGGCACAAAGCCTGAATAAATACATCATATTTATAAAGAGAACAAATTAAAAATTTTAATAGAAATATTATTTAAAGAAAGTAACAAAGTTGTGTATCAGCTGAAAAAATACAGTACCTAGACTGGAACTGACCTCCTTGTTATGTTCCTGTCTGTTGTGTCTCAAACACACAATTAATTGCTGTTTAAGGCATACTTCAGAACCAAATACTTAAACTACATACAAAGGCTACTTTACATTCAATGCATGGTTATAAGAAATAAGTGTCAAAAGATGTTTAGAGGTCATTTGTTCTGTTTTCTGCTCTACAACAAGGTCAGTTCTATGGTTCCTGACTTGTTTAACTTGCTCTTTATGCTGACAGTGATGTAGAATTCACAGCATTACCAAACAATCTCTTCCACTACTTCAGGTTTGAATCTACCAGTGAGATTCATCACAGATCTCTTCTGCCCTGAGGTCACCTGCCCAAACTCTAGCTAATTGGTACAGAAAGATAATTAAAGATTCAGGAGGGTAAGACAGACTAGTGTCCCAACATGCTCAGTCTTAGCATCTTCAGCAAATCTTGCTTATTTCACATAAAAATCTCTTTAATGAAAACACAGACTAATATCTACCTATATTGTCTGTTTTGGATAGGATAAAAATTTTAATCTTTTCTTTGTCAAACCTAAAGGAAGCCTAGTTTGTAATTACAGTGTTTCCTTCATCCCCAACGTGAAATTAGCCAGAAGATGTATGTACCAGTATTTGCTTCAGTTGTTCTTCTTTGTGAAAAGAGTTGTGATGGTCAAATCAACTCAGTTCATCCAGAGATGCTTGGAAGTTTCCTGTGCATTTTTAGCTTGCAAGAGTCTAAATGCAGATAATTGAAAATCAGATGGGCAAGCTGGATTAAACATCTCCTCAGGCATCTGTATTTTTTCTGTCTCCTTTGCAGACAATGAATATCGCCATGTCATCTAAATCTCTTTATTTTTTCTCCTAAGGATTTTTGGCATAGACTACACTACTTATTTTGACAAATGAAGACAAAATATTTTATATTAATAGCTCTTTCAGCAAACACATTTTAAAAACACAGAAAACATCTTCAGCCAGAGTGAATAAATGTTTTTCATCCTTGTTAACAGATCACTCAGCTATTCATTATGCAGTTGCATTCTTGAACAGCTTTCTATCAAATGCTTCTTTCCAAATGGCAATGAAAAGAGTAACTACAGCTTGATGGAAGATTCCTTCTATCTGAATTCTGTCTCTCTTGCTTATTTAAAATTAATCAAATTAATAAGTGGGGTTTCTGATAACCCACTTAGCTTCCAGAATAAGAAAGAGCAATTTTTGAAATTACCTCAAAATATTCAGAAATAACTGAAAAGATGGGCTGACCCTCTTCAGTTTCTTTTGAAAATGCTTCAGTAAATACTGTGTAGAAGTAAAGCAGTATCTTGTTTGATTTTTTTTAAAGGAAATATTATCACTCAAGTTGTTTGCAGTATTTCTGTCTGTACTCTCAGGGTGCCTATGCCACTGTCTCAACTCCTAGCAGATGAAGTCAAGACGAAAACATAAATGAGATTTCTGCAAAAGCATTGGATACCTGAATTTGAACCTTAAATATTGAAGGTTACAACTGAATGAACAATTTGCCTAGAGGATAGGCCTTGGATGTGACATATATCAGAGCATGCCCTGTACTTCTCATAAGAAGGGCACAGTAGGTGATAAAGCTTGCTAACAGTTACTGCTAATCAGAAAAGCAGCTCTCCAGAGCAAAAGGGCTGCTATCTGTGGGTTTTAGCATAGGAGACAAAACTAGGCTTTGCCACAAACCCACTGGGAGCTTTGATAAGATAACCCCTCTCTCCACTTCTCCCTCCCACTTAGATGTGTAACTGGGATAGTATTCCTGCATAAGCATGTATGGTGCAATATAACCTCTGGTAGAAGCTCCACAGCACCCTGCCCCAGTTTTTAAAAGGTTTTAAGCCACAAGGACGTAGTGTATATTGGTTTATGGGGGGGTGTCCTGATGTTGTCAGATCTTGGAATGTCATCCAAGAATACTGCTGATAGCCATTGTTTCTGATTGTTTTATGCTGTCATTTTGAGGGTTCTGCTGACTGAAGGCCATAGTTAGGAGGAAAGAGGCAGAGAGGCACAAAGGAAAAGTTCAGAAAGGAACAGTAACAGCACTTCCTTCATACATTTTAAAAATAATAACTAACTGAATAAAAAGTAATGTTCTGATTTTTTCAGCTCCAAGTAGATGAACAGATATCATTTCCTTTCAGATCCTAAAATATCTGCTAAAATCTGAAGAGAAATAACTTGGCAACAAGATTCATGCTTTATTCTCTACCAGTCTCCCCAGGCTCACCCACAGGGGTGTTGGCCTTTCTATGGAAGCTGCATAGAACTTAAAAACAGCTTGTCAATAAGGCAAAAATTAATGACAATATTTTTGATAGGTACAGGAAGAAAACCCAAATCCCACTGACTACACCTGTAATAATCCTTGTATTATCCTTCTCTCACCATCAGCTTTGCTGTGTTTATGGGCAAGATGAGTCTTAAAGTGAGTCTAGAAACATTAGATGGGAAATAGGGCAACTTGTCAAATTATATTATCTATGAAGATAAAGTCCACATTTGTGTTGTGCGAGTTCCTGGCCATCCTGAACATGTTCCTGTGAACCTGCTTTAGCAGGGAAGTTGAACCAGATGATCTCGAGAGGTCCCTCCAACCCCAACCATTCTGTGGTTCTGTGACCAGAGAAAATAAATCAAACCATTCTGAAGCTGCTCAGGCAGTTGGGGATTCTTTTGCCATGGCTTCTTTCTCCATGGACCAAATATATTTTGTCACCAGGAAATCTCAGATTTGCATCAACACTGTGTAGTGGGAAAGAAAAAGGAAACTTGTAACCAAACCTTTCATAGTAAATACCTCAGTCTTTACTCTCGGAGTTGTTGTGTAAGAAGTTAAACTTTTACATGCTGTTCATCAAGTTTAAAGTTGCTGGTTTTATCTCAATTAGGAAGTACCTTAAATTACTGTATGTTTAGATCCTGGGAATACAAAGCTATCAGAATGAGTTGGATTTTAGATTCATAAAAGTATGCATTCATTGGCATAAAAAAACAGAGTGCTTTTGTTTTGATACAAAACCAGCACAAGCCCTGCTCTTTGATCTTGGAATATTAAATTAGGTGTAACTCTGTTATTTCTACATTTACTGGCAATAAGAGGAGAAATAAACCCTGGGTGATGGCATTGTTATAAATTGTAATAAAAATTTAAGATTAGCATTTCTGTGGCCACCTTGTCTTTTTATTTTCTTTTTCATTCAAATTGCAAAGCTGAAAGCCCTATTTATCTTCAAATAATACCTGCAAGAAATCAAGTTTGTCTTACAATCACAGAACCACAGAATGGGAAAAATTAGAAGAGAGCACTGGAGGACCCTGGGCCAACCTCCCTGCTCATGCAGGGTTATCTGAGAGCACATGGCACACGATTCCATCCAGACGGTTCTTGAATATCTCAGCTGAGGGAAACTCCATAAACTCCCATAAACAGGGCAACCTGTTCCAGTGCACTGTGACTCACACTGTAAAGAAATTTTTATGTTCAGGTGGAACTTCTGTATATCAGTTTCTGCCTTCTGTTCTATTGCTTGGCATCACTGAGCAGAGCCTTGCTCCATCCTCTCAACACCCTCCCTTCAGACACTCATAGACAGTGATGGGGTCCCCTCTCAAGAAGTTGTCTCTTCTCAAGGCTGAAGATGCCCAACTCTCTCAGTGCTTCCTTGCAAGAGAGATGCTCCAGTCCTTTAATCATCTTTGTTGCTCTTCACTGGACCCACCCTAAGAGCTCCATGTCTCTCTTGTACTGAGGAGCCCAGAACTGGACACAGCATTCCAGGTGAGGCCTCGCCAGGGGTGAGCAGAGGGGCAGGATCACCTCTGTGGACCTGCTGGCAATGCTGCTTCCCATGTAACCCAGGATACCATGGGCCTGTTTGGCCATAAGGGCACCATTGGCTCATGAACTTTCCATTTAGCAGAAAAACTTGACATAATGTAAGTCTGTGAGAACTAAATAAGGACTGACCATTTAGGCCTGCACAAGGCTGAGAATTTTTTTCATGCTATGTGCTACATTAATCCACTGTCTAATTACAAATACAGATTTTTTTTTTTTTAATACCCATTTGATACACCATCAGATGTACACCAAAGGGTGCTTTAAACTTTGTCTGAAGGTACAGCCCCATCATTTGGAGAGTAAGAAGTTATATGTATGTCAGTTTAGAGTGTGGTTGTTGAGACTGGATTGCGGTCTTTGAAAGGGACAGAATCAAGATTAGTCAGCAGGATTCCCAAAGTTACATTCAGCATCTTAATCAAGCCCAAGTGTTTCTAGGCAATTGGTCAGCAAAGTTATCAGCAATTTTCCTGTTAGATTTCATGAGACAGTAAGTGAGTCAGATATCCCAGGCAAGATAGGATGCTGCTGCTAACATCTTATGGTCAGGCCCTTCAAAAGTAACCTCCTCCTTGTCTATTTTCCTGTTGATGAGCGGCAACAATGACCTAAAAATATTTTTGAAGGGCCTTGATTAAAATCACATGCATTAAAAAAAACCTAAATGAAAAATGCAGTCTTCCCATAATATAAAATTGGGAGAATCTAAGCCCTGCAGAATAACAGTTTGTGTAAAAGCTAGAGGTACACAGAAATTGAACAATTTCCATAAAGAAAAAATGTGCACACAAGTAACATAGTTCTGCACTGACTGGTGAGTAAAGAGCTCCACAAAGTGTTCCAATAAGTTCTTTGGGAATCTTACAAGCACATTTAGCATGTCTTGAAGGAGAAATTAACTCGGGCCATCTTCTGTCAGGCAAGCTGTAACCAGTCGTGCCAAACCAGAGCAGAAAAAGAGAAAAAGGCATTTATAGCATACATAACAAGTCAGCATCAAAAAGTGTAGGGTTGTTTATTATCTTTCGTGTCTCTGTGGCTGAATCAATATTGAAAGATCCAATGCTCAAAAAACATAATGCACAGTTATTTATTATTGAGACAAACACACTCAACAATGATGGAGTTGATTGGGAGAGGTCTGCTATTCATTCAGTATCTGATAGACCACTGAAGGCTCTGAGAAAGAAGATAAACTTATTGAAACACAAAGAGCAACAGTGTAAACCCTGTATGCTTTTGAAAAGATAATTAAAGCCTCAGCAAGACGGACTTTTAAGCTGTCATAATGAGAACATACACACAAAAAGGAAAAGAGCATGTCACCCAACCAAAGACCACATATCAAGAAAAGTAAGAAACCACTTTCAGTTAATAGATGTGATAGAAGAGACTACTTGGGTAACAATCTGTTTTTAGAAATTTATTGTGACCTTAAATAGAAAAACTACTTTCAAAGCTTTTAACAATGGGGAATCTTAGTTACACAATTCACAAGATACTTCAAATATGATGACCAGATGACTTGAATTCTGCATATTCAGAAATGCCATTTTGCTGAAGGTACTGTATTGCTGCTATTAAATCTCACACTGATTTTGGATAATTTGGCCATAGGAGAGAATTGGAAGAGGGAAGAAAAGGAAAGAAAGAGAGAAGGTCTGTAATGCTGAAAAGTCAGCCAGTAACAGTGCCACATTTTTTGGTAAGAATTAAACCTGACAACATTAGGTTTTTGTCAGAAGTTTTTCATTAGAAAAGAACACACAACCCTTCTTTCCAGCACCCACCCACATTGCACTGACTACAACAGACCATGGACCCACAGACAGTTCTTCCTAGATCATCAACAGAATTTGTAGTACTGAATAGCAGAGTTATCTTAATTTCTTTAGCCTTTGTAATTTTTTTGTGTTGAGATCGTATTTGTTTTAAAAGGAGATTCAATTTTATTTTTACAGGCAGCGATCCTTACTGAATATATTCTTCACGTATGTGCCAGGCAGCACCTTGGCAGGGTAGAAATGGAATCTGTATCCAACCACAGAGCTGCAAGCCTGCAGCATGATGCAATATCCTTCAGTCCACCCTCCTTTAAAAAAATTTCCAAACATTGAGCAATGTGGCTTTGCAGACCAAGATGGGCTCTGGAGGGAAAAAGGAAACAGAGAAATCCCTCAATAACAATCCTTACAGACCCTGCATTGTACAAACAATATGCACACACAGAAGAGAAACAGTTCATATAATCATACAGTCTCGCTTGGAAGTGACCTTAAAGATCATAGTTTTACCTGCCTGCCATGGGCAATAACACCTTCCACCAGAGCAAGCTGCTCAAAGCCCCATCCAACCTGGCCTTGAACACTTCCAAGGATGGGAAGTCCACAACTTCTCTAGCCAGCCTGTTCTACTGTCTCACCCCACAGTAAAAGAAAAAGAAATCCTTCCTAGTCTCTAATCCAAACTCTCATTAATCTTGAGGCCATTTGCTCGTGTCTTACTGCTCTTGTGAAAAATCCCTCCCCAGCCTTCTTGTATCTCCCTAAGCTGCACAGCTAGAAAAGCCCTTTCATAGTAGATTTAATATACAGAAGGTATACTTTGCTTCCATTAAAAGCTCTGATTCTCACAAAAGGGCAGAGTAGCTGTACTTGAAGCAGATTTGAAATAAAATACAGGACCTAAAAGTGTTATCCTGATGAACAGTCTTAGACTAAGCAGCAAATACTATGGAATAAGAATGACCACTAATTTGAGATTAAAGTATTACTCATTGTAAGAACTTTTTGGAGCCAGACAACTCATACTGCTACCTTAGCACTGTCTTAAAGACATTTATTCTCATTGTCACCAGACTGTTCTCTCTGGTTTTTTTGCAGCATCTGAGATGAGTTGATGTTCAACAGCAAAGGCATTGGTCTGGAAATGGTCTCTGGGATGACTCACTTTTCTGAGGTCTGTTTTTCCCTCTGCCAGTACCCGCAAAACCTTCTCTCACCTACATATTCTATCACAACTTCTGCTTTCATTATATTTTGTTTAGACATCCTTGTACTCCCCTGCTACATGTCAAAGAACTCAAGTACAAATGTCTCAGCACAGTTTAGAACTCAAGTGGGAATTTTTATTGTATTTTCAAAGCATACAATAATCTTCTTCCCACCTCTGTAAATGGGTGAGCCCTGGGGCTATAAAGAAATCTTTTGGGACTGATTCAAACCATATGAAAAATTAGATGCTGGCAAATTCACCAGTTACTGCCTTTTCTCTTTCAGCTTGCAAGTAACAGAACAAATTCTGGTATCAAAAATTTTATATCTGTACTATTTAAAAGTTGTATTTTCATTTTCCAAGATGGACACTTATATAAACTGCTTAAGAAAAAAAAAAATTACTGTGATTGTATTTCAGGGTTAACAACAGGAGACAAGAATTCAAGATGGGATTTACTTTTTGGTTAAGGAGTAATGGGAGAAGACAACAGTCGGGAGTTTCAGTTCCTCACACATTCTCAGGCAGACTTGGTCAAAAAATAAGAAGCCAGATTATGGCCACCAAAAGCTAGCATTTTCCCCAGAATGCTCATCAAATATTTAAGTACCAAGAACAAAATCAAGAGTTACACATGGGGACTTCACATCTATCCTTTGGAGAATAATTTGCTAAAACCTGCAATTCAGTCTAGATTGAGTCAGATTTTTCTCCCTACAAAAGCATCTACACTTAGAGACTGGCAATTGCGTAATTTACTGGGTGGCAGACAATTAAATCCTTGCCAGACTGGCTGAAAATTTTAGTTCAGAAAGAGGTGCTGCACTCCCCTCGTATTTGTATCTATGGCCATAAACTACGATCTGTTCACCATCAATCCTGAATTTTGCACGCAACAATAAGACGGTCTGAATTAGTGTGGTGCAACATGGAGAAGGGCAACCAAAGGAGTATGAAAGAAAAGCAATCAACAAGACAGTTGAGAAACAGGAAGCTGAAAGCAGACCATCATTTTAAGCTGCTATTTACATTTTTTTAAATCTTTGTGCAAAGGATATGAACTTCAGTCCTAGGACTAGAAAAGAGTACAGCATGGTAAAAGATAAAGGAGTTCTCAACAATAAAGCCCCAAGTCTCTCTTCACAGAAGCCTCGCATTCCTGTCTCAAATAATAAAATAGTCATCAACTACTCTACTGGTTTAGAGTTGTAGAATAAATTTCCATCCTACTGAAAATAAGAACTTCTGCACTGCTCAAGAAAAACTTCAGGTGCTGCTGACCTTCACTTCTTGCTGAAGATGTGCATTAATCCTCTTAAAATACTTTTCATATGAAAAGCTTTTGTTTAGAGGCCCATGTATGCTGAAGGAAAAAAAAAAAAAAAAAACAAAAAAACCCCAGAAAATTAGATGTTATTAGCTGCACAATTGTAAGATCAAAAAAACCCCAAAGTAATATAAAAGAACACAGGAAAATTTAAGAGAGTATAGCCATAATTACATTTATTAAAAGACATGCTACAACAACTACAGTTAGGAAATTAGTTAGGTATAGATATCATGTAATCAGAAAACACACTACCCTAAAAAACCAGAATATATTACAGCACAAACAAAATCATATTCACCATGCACTACACAGTCACAAAATAGGTTTCTTTAATACATCTTATATCTTTTCTGTTTTATGTCATCTCCACAGATATAAAATACTTTTCATGCAATGCCACAAGATGCTTTACAAATGAAAGCTTTTGCTTATTAAAATATACAGACAATATTTTTATGTAAAAACATTTACATTTCCATTTGTTTCCCCAAACACTCTTTTTCCAGATTAAAAAAAAAAAACACCAAAATAAAAACAAACCAAAACATGATGTTACAAATATTTACAGTATTTTCTTGAGTTAGATGAACATTTTTATAAACTGAAATGGAATTTTTATGAACAGATCATGTGAAATGAGGGAATGTCAGCAATTCTTAGAGATGTTTACTGTGTCTTGAGTACAGTACTAAAAGCAATATATTAACTTTTTGTCTTCTCTCACACTATTTGGTTCACATTACTATATCCATTTTCCACCATTTCTACCACCAGTTAACAGTCTCAAATAGAGCCCAGTTTGCTTTGGGGTCTTCCCATCAGAAAGAAGTGTGAGAGAAAACAGGTTTTCATATATTTCAGTAAAACCAGAACAGTCTTTGGTCAGAAAATGAAGTGACACTCTGATGCAAGAATCTGCTTGGTTAGCAACTTTTATCTTGTGCTGCAGCAGTTCTATGGTGAACTTCGGCAAAAAGTGGGTAATATATTCAAAAATAATTGGAAAGTGCTTCAAATCAAGTTTATGTGTGGTAGCTTCCCACTCATAAATAAAGCACAGTTTCCAAGAACTGAAAAACTGCTTACAGTGATGACATTAATCTGCTGAAGTAAAAGCTTTCTTCATTATCAAGGACCTTCAATTATGTAAGCATTTAATTTCTTTGGGACTCCTCCAAGCACAACATGTCATTATTATCTGAAGTAGGAAATAACGTGAGTTATGCTTGGATTCCTACATATTGCAGTTTAAAAAAAAACAAACCGGTAATGGGAAAGACAGTAGAATAATTAAATGTGCATTGAAACAGCTGTAGTTCACTTATTGTATAGTCAATAGACAATATTAATTTTTCACAATATAAATATACATTTTCCAGAGGAGAAAAATGTATTTATTATACTTAAAGACACCTACAGATATGAAAAACCGTACATATAAAACTACTGAAGGCACAAAAACTTTGGTCCCATTTTGTTCCTATATCACATCCCCCATCAATAAAACCCTGAAGTTAAATACTTCAGAAATTTTACATTCTAACTGTTAGGATTTGCTTTGAAAAGAGCAGGAAAACAATCTTGTATGTAGCAAACCAAACTTCAGAAGACAGAAGATAAAGTTAATGTAAAGAAAAAATTCTGTGCAATCTGACTAGTATCATTTCAGCACAACGATGACAAGACTAAGTCTGGTAGTTGTGCTCTAGCTAACAACATCAGGGCGAAAGGTTAAGGCAAAACAATGCTCTTCATAGGAAGATGACCTCTCATTTAAAAAACAGAAATATAAGCTAACAGCATAAAATGGCAAGTAGTAGGTCTACATCTCTTATAAAAAAACCCCAACTTACTTTCCTACTGATATCAATCAGAGGAGGGGAAGATAATTGACTAGACAGACCTCACTGGCACTACTATCCACAAAGACTAATAGTTTTCTTGGCAAACAAACACTGGTTTGCAGCCTGTAATCAGAAAAATGTCACAGATAGGCAAGTTTCCACAGGTATGTGGAATATCTTCTGAATAAAAAGGACCTCAATTTATCAGTACACAAATCCAGTGCAACTTACAGGACCAGCAGACAAGGCAACTGAGTCAAATTACAGGTCAAAGTTTCAGAAATTGGTTCTGATGTTTTAAGAGTTCTGCAGAAATTAAAAGAAGTAGAAGTTTTACCATTATATAACAAATCAAGGATCAATTGAAAAGGCACTTAGCTGCTCCTGGGTTGTTAAAAAGGCCTTATTACACTTTGAACCAAGTGTGCATCCATCAAAAAAAATGGACTAGGAGGTAACTCAGAGTTGATTCAAGGACATGACATATACAGAGACATAACTATAAAGTCACAAAAACATAGAATATGTGGAAATGGAAGAGACCCACAAGGATCATCGAATCCAACTCCAGGCCCTGCACAAGACAGCTCCACCACATGCCCAAATTCCAACTTGAACTGTGCACATTACCAGATACTTCACAAACAGAAAGTAATAACATATGTAAAAAAAAATTATAAACGTATCTTTAACAGCTTAAGGCTACAATATAGAGAAGATGAAGCCAGAATCCTCTTCAGAGGTACATGGGTAACTGGGAAAAAGGCAAAAAACATAGAATGCAGTATGTTTAAAGCCTAGTTACATATTAAGGAAGCATATTCACAGTGAGGACTGCCAAACAGAACAGCGAAGAACAGAGAATTTGTTCCATTTGATTTTGTTTTTCAATTTACATGGACAATTCTTTGAGTAACTGCTTAAAGTTGTATATAATCTGACTGAGAGGTAGGACTGAGGCATTTGGAGGTCCCATTCCATCCACATCACTGTGAGACTCTGTAGAATATCATTCTTAAATCTTGCTCTTTTCATAGATATCAAGAGCTTTAGAGAATCAAGAACTGAGATGCAACTGTGCTTCTGTACAAGGCACTACTGAGTTAAGCACAAAGTATAAAAAGTATTCCTTCTGCCATGATTCTTCACAAACAATGCATTGTAATAACTAAGGTGTTATGTTTATGCTTTCAGTTATTCAAGGTGGAACACTAAAAGGGAAAAAGTAGCCTTAACTACTGCCTTCACACTGCTAAGCAAATGTTAAAGTGTACTGTCAAGTTTCAAAGGTTATCTGCATACCTTGTAAAAGCAGATCTCCCTAAGAGGCATCGTCTTTCAGATACACACAAATCGAAAAACATGTTGGCAAGAATAATTAGATTGCAAAGACAGAACAATAAAGGTGAATCAAAAAAGATACACAATACTTGTATCACAAAACCAAAAAGCAAATACAATAAATTCCAACATTCAGATTTTTTCTAAGTTAAAAATTTTTAGGATTCTACAGGCAGTCTTCATCAATGCTGACAGTCAAAGGAAAGGTGTTTGAAAGGGCCAGTCAAATCTGGTGAATCAACAAATGCTTTTGGGGCTGTGTCCCAGCCAGGGGTTTGTCTGCTTTGACCATGGGACTTGCTTTCAAAAACTGGGTCTACCAAGGGCTGACGGGGTCCCTCTGTCAGAAGAGGGGAAGAGCATCTCCTGCCACAGGCTTGCCAAGCTGGTGAGAAGGGCTTTAAACTAAAGATGCCAGGGGGAAGGGAATTTTAGTCCATCCCTTTGGGAGGATGGATTATAGGAGAATAGAGATAGTGCTAAAGGCAATCTCACCCCTGAGGAGTTGCAGCTGTACTAATTACCAGAGTAGGAACAGCCCTGCCCTTAACAGGGCACAGATATATCCAGTAAGGATGGGGGTTATAAAAGAGTGGGTTAGCAAGTTGAGAGGAGAGCTGGAGTGTGTTGGCTGTGCTGTGAGGAGCTGTAAGGGTTAGGTGGTCATGAAAGGGACAGGGAGGAGTCAGCCAGCCATGCAGAAGGAAGAGAAAAGGAGTCAGTGCTGTGAGAAGCTGACCAAAGGAAGTCACAGAGAGAAGGTATGAAAGTTTTAGAGTAAGATGATAAACTGATGGTGACAGTTTCCATCCACTGTCATTGGTGCCAAGCACTGACACCAACAACTGGTGGCCCATATGGGGATGGGTCCTGACACATCCCACTCCTATCAATTTGCTGCCAGTGCCAGCAATAGATGCCCAGAGCCTGAAGAGGGATCACAGGTCAGCAGAAAAAGCACCAGAAGAGCAACACAAAGGAATTCCAGCTACTCCAGCCAGTAAGTCAGCTTCATTAGGGTTTCAACTCCAAAGCATCTATGCAAGAGAACCTAAGAAGGGGATTATTCCCCTTCTTGTTTATTCTTATTATTCTTGTTTATACAAGCAGAGTTAGACATGTGGGCATACCTATGACCTCACTGGTATGTCATGGACACAAAGTGGGATGGCTCCAAAGAGTAGACTGCTGGAATGGAAGGATATAGGCTATTCAGGAAAGACTGGAAGGGTAGGCAAGGAGGTGGTGTTGCTCTCTATGTCAATGACTAGCTGGAGATCATGGAGCCTCACCTGTGGATGGATGAGGAGCTGACTTGAGAGTTAATGGGTTGGGATTAAAGGCAGGCAAGGGAAGGTGGCTTTATAGTAAGGGTCTGCTACATACTGTCTGACCAGGAAGACAGAGAAGATGAGGCCCCTTACAGAGAAGAGCAGCCTCACATACGCAAACCTTGTTCCTCATGGAGAATTTCAACCACCCTAATATCTGTCAACATAGCAGCACATAAACAATCCAGAAGCTTCCTAGAATGCATTGATGGTACCTTCCTTCTTCAATTGATGGAGGAGCCAAGGAGAGGAGGTGCTATGCTGGACCTTTTTTTCCCAACAGGGAGAGGCTGATGGAAAATGTGAAGCTCAAGGGCAGCCTTGATTGTAAGGACCACAAAATGGAGTTTGAGATCCTCAGGAAGCAAGGAAGGTGCACAGAAAGCTCATGACCCTGGACTTCAGAAGAGCAGCTTTTGGCCTCCTCAGGGATCTGCCTCACATAGTATCATGGGGAAAAAGCCCGGGAGGGAAGAGGGACCCAAGAAAGCTGGGTGGTGTTAAAGGATCACCTTTATTTCAAGGATCACCTTCTCCAAGCTCAGGAGTGATTATGCCAACAAAGAGGAAGTCAGGCAAAACTGTCAGAATGGTGTCAGATGAACAAGGAACTACTGGATGAACTCAAAGTACTAAAAGAAGGGCTACAGAGGGTGGAAGTAACACGTAGCCTGGGAGGAAAAGAGGTTTTCTTAGCAACCCAGGTCTATGAAACTTTAAAAGCTAATGCTTTTCTGAGAAAGGGAAATAAGAAAGACCCCGGGAACTATAAGTCTGGACGTTCCACCTTGGTTCCCAGTAAGATTATGAAATAGATGGCTTCACTAAAGCCAAATCATGCCTGACAAATTTAATGTCCTTCTACAACAGAGTTACAGCAATATTGGATAAGAAAAGAGCAACTGATGTCATCTACCAGGACTTGTGCAAAGCATGACACTGTCTCACGTAACTTCCCTGTCTCTAAACTGGAGGCACGGATTTGATGAGGGGACCTCTAGCTGGAAAATGAAATGCCTGGATGGCCACAATCAAAGAGTTGTGGTCAACGGCTTGATGTTGAAGTGGAGACCAATAATGAGCAGTGTTCTGTAAGGATAATAACTGGTACCAGAGCTGTTAAACAGCCTTATTGGTGACATGGACAGTGGAATCAACTGCACCCTCTGCAAGTTTGCTGACAACATCAAGCTGTGTGGTGCAGCCAACACACCTAGAAAGAAAGGATACCATCCAGAAGGATCTGGACACACTGAGCAGTAAGACTGTGAGAACCTCCTGGAGATCAACCCACACCATTCTGTGATTCTGTGAAATTCAAAAGATAACTACCCTTAGGGGAATATTTTTCCTAAGCCAGTTGAACTTTTCAGTACGTAGTACATTCTGCATATTTATATAGTGTTGAACAGCACTTACTATAGCTACATCTGTGCAGTCAGATTGGCTGCTACTTTTGAGGAACACTTTCACTGAGGTAGCTCAGGGTGCAGCTGCAGGGGGAGCTGCAGGTTGAGCTCAGGCGGGAGGAGCCCAGGCAAAGAGGCCGTGAAGAGCCAACCCAGGGCACACAAGGGCCGGGGACCTGTGGCCCAGCCAGGGGACCGGACACCAGGACACGGCAGGAGCCGACGATCCCAGACCTTCCCACGCTTAGACTGGTGAGGGGATAAAAGCCCAGGGGTTCCTTTGTTCTGGGTCCCCCCTCAGAGACACCAGTCCGAGCTCTTTGTTTGTTATTGCACTGTGATGAAATCGTTTTAATGGCTGGGACACCTGAGACTGCTATGGGAAATCTGGGGTCAGCCCAGTAAGGAAACCTGTTCTGACTGTGGGGATGTGGGGGCTGTAACTGGGAAGAGCTTCAGCTCCTGCTCAGGTGGTGCAAGAGTGACTGCCAGAATGGCTCCCGGATGGTCAGGCAGGGAAATTTCCTTAATACTACACCTGTAATCAATTTATATAGATTAAGGTAGTATCTGGCAAGCTTCTGTAAGGCTGATTTTGCAAAAATAATTCAGAGAGAAAATCTGAGAAAGCTCACTACAGAATACTCAGATCATGGTAGAAACATACTCTTTCTTCTAGAAAGATAAAGTCATACAATTCCAATGGACAAAACCAATTATGAGTGTCAAAACATTACAGCAGAAACAAATTCTGCAATAGTTAGAAGTAAACGCCATATTTGAAAGAAATAGGTCTTTAAAATGTGGTAAGCAAAATTAAATTAATTTTCAATTAATGTGAAAGAAAATGCTATGGAAAAAAAGCTCTCAAAATGAAATTTAGCTTTTAAAAATATGATTAGTCATTAGTATTCATCTGTACACTCATGGCAAAACCTCACTGCATCTCAGCTCATTCCCCAAAGAGGAATCAAGATTCAGTATCAAACATTTTTTCATACTTACAAAGGAAAGAATGATAGTATTCTATTACTTTAAGTTTAATACTGTAAACTATTAAAAATAAAAGAAATGCAGAAAACTGAAAGAATATTCTCATACAGCCAGTGTCTCTCAAAAAGTCAGATGAAGTCCAGGAAACTAACTGGATTTGCTGCTTGGCCCTCCTATATAGGTTTGAATGATTTTTTAGTATATTTTTTCTGGGTGTGAATTTTTTACCAGTGAAGAACTACCATCAGAGAAGTGCAACTAGGTAAATTTAAAGAATCCCTATGTGATTTCACAACAAATGAAACCTTATTCCCATCTACATCCAATCTCCATAAGAAAGCACAAGAGAATAGAATTCAAAATATTAATTAATGAAAAAATATATATTGAATTATCATGGAAAACATTTACAAAAAGACCAAGAGGAGAATTTTCACAAAGCCCACAACATTTTTGCAAGATACTTCAGGTAACACTCTAATATATTCATACACATATAGTAAGGCACAAAATAAGAAATTAGGTAAATACACAGTAATTTAAGTATTAGACTGTAGAGTGGTAAAAAACCTCGAGGTTTAATTTTTCTGCCCTGAAAAATGACCTTAGCAAAAATAACTTCTTAAAAACTTGAGAAACCATCACAGACCTGAATATTTCCCATAAGATTGCAAACATTTAATTATTTAGAGAAATGTGAAAAAATTATTTTAAAATCAAGATCATTTTCTTGTTTTATTTTCTCAAAGGTATTGTTACACATCCCTTCATAGTAGAAATAGGACATTAAACATCCTATTAACCCACACTCAAGTCAAACTAATTCTCCAATAATACACCTTGAAGAAAATTGTCAAACACTTTTATTCCATAGAGAGAAGGCACTGCCTTTTCTCTAATAATTTATAACAACAGCACAGACTTTTTACTTTTATAAACAAGCTATTTGTAAAGATTTGCCAAAGTATGAACACACACCTTGGTAACATAAATACTATTTAGAGGATACTCACAGTTACTGTTTGCTTTTCTTCAGGAAACCCAAGCACTATTTCACATTCAAAATAGTGTTTAATCTCCACAAAATAGGTTTACCTTTTAATTAAACATACTCATTTGGTAAATTGTAAAAGCACTCAGAAATTGTTTTGTAAGGCTGACTTCAAACAAAAGCTGAAAGGATGGTTTCAAAACATAATTTTAAATAGGAAATTTGATGATAAATATTGTTGCTAAAATGATTTCACAGAAGAATCTTTCTATGGATGACATAATAGCAGCTAGAATCAAAAAAAACCATCACTTAATTCTTTGTGTATGAATGAGGTTTTTCTTTTAAGATACAGAGTTGGTCAGAGCTGTCTCAGTCTCTCTTTGAAGATTTTACTAAAACTATTATGCAGCCTTAAAGGGAAAATTCACAGAAAATTCAGATTGAAGATTTTGAGAAGGAAACTCTGAGATGTTGGTTTTCTCCAAAGTCATGATTGTGAAGCTCAATGAGAGCATGAACTGCTTCTTCCACAGAACCCAGCTGGATAAGAGCCATTTTGCAATCTTTCCTAAAGAACAATAAAACTGATTATTAATCCTAACCAAATTCTCACTAGGCAACACAGAAAAGTGGCACAAGTGGGTTTTTTTTTCCTCAGGTATATCAGAAACACTTGTACAGCAAAAGAATCATAGCTATTTATGCATCTGCTAAAATGCACAGATAAAATAATGACATAAATTTTGTGAATCTATGGCTTAAAGTTATGTCATTCTTTCAATACACTGGACTTCAACAAGCTAGGTCAAAGTAAGGCTTGAAGACCTCTAAAAAATATTTGCATTGTCCATATAGATGGGATTATTCTAGCAAGCATGATTGTGCTAAAATAATATTGCCAACTAACCTTAATGTAGATACATTGTCATCACTGTCATTTTTATGTGGTGTTTTACATACACAAAGCTTGTATTTTTTCAAGTGAGCATTTACTTTCCTTGAACTTGTTTTACTTTGAACCCACATGGACTTTGTCAAAAGGCTGCATATTTTCAGTTTAGTAGTGCTAACCCACTATTCAATTTAAAATTTTAGGACAAAGTATCTTAAAAATTGTGATAGGTGTACCACTTTTGCCTATAGCTATATATATGTAGAATTTTGCCTGTAGTTGTATACACATATAAAGTCCCAAAAAGCAATTAACTATTCTCTAGCATGAAAGCTTGCTTAGAAATTTTACAAGAGAACTTACTGGAAAAATTTGAAGCCTTTCACAGTAGATCCTTTACTTGTAAAAAGGTTCTTCAAATCATCAACAGCAACAGAAGGCCTATTTAAAAACAACAAAAAACAAACAAAACAAAACCAAACTCCCCTCAACTTGTAGAAGAGCACAGAGTAATTAAATTGTAATAATATCAAGATCTCAATTTTGGCTTCTAAACTAGATTTTGCTGTTTAAATTTATCTCCATCAACTCAAACACTTCAGCTCAAAATACTTGAATTTACTCTACATTTTAGTATCACATTGTGGTACAAAAATATTTTACACACTATTCTTTTTCATCCAAACCTATTTGTCAGTAAAACTCAGATTGCATAAAAATCTATTAAAAACCTTATGGAATACATTTCATTCTGCAATTTGTGCAACTGCACATCACATATGTTCAATTTTGAAAGACTTTTTATTTTACTCAAAAAGCTGTTTTCAAAGTGTCTTGTAATTTACTTTCTCACTGTAGCAAAATTCAATAGTTTCCTTTTTTCTCCCTGCACAGCTGCCAAACAAGAGAAGCCTGTAAAACCTATGTTTGGCTGTTACTACACACACTACTGATAATATTCTAGACATAAAAAAGATTATTTCAGTCTTAGAGAGCACACTAAATACTTTTTACTTTCTCACAACTTGCCCTCCCTGTAAGAGATCTAAATTCTGTAGAAACTGTTCTTTTAAAAGTGTTAGAATTATTAAACACTGTATCTATATTAAATAACAATGTCCATGATGAATATGTTGGCATGTACATTACCTCAAAAAATACATCTTTACCTTTGTGAAAATCTGTGACACATGATTTAATATGTCAAAAACCAAAAGCATATAAAATATTTGAAAAGAAAATATAAATTGATCAAAACTCAAAGAAGATAATTCCTTCAATTATCCTCTTTGCTGATGATAAAAACGGGACAGTTAAAGGATTCACTTATTGTTAATAACACACCAGAATGACCCACAGCAGAACGAATTGTAAAAGGCCAAGGAAAGAAAACCAAAACTTATGTTAGACTTTTTAACTTGACAACACCACCTAAAAAATATCTTTCCAAGAAGATGACACATGCAGATACTCACGGGATGTTGGACAGATGCAAGGTTGCAGATGGAGGAAATATATTTTGGAAGTTCTTAGAGCAGGGATTCTTAAAGCGATGTAAAGGGCTATTGCTATAGTCCTTTGTTAGACCTTTGTCCTCTTGTCCCTCACGAGGAAGTTGAATTGTCTGATATTTTGAAAGAGTAGCATGCATGACCCTTCCATAAAGCCTCTGTCCATTCAAGTAGTTGATAGCTAACCAGTGGAAATGTAATTTGAACAGGAATTATTGGAGGGGAAGAAAAGACAATTCTTTGAATACTAATACTGTTGCTAGTGTCAGATTTCACATTCTAAATCTAAACTGCAACTTCCATGTCTACCAGGTGGGCTATGTCATAACATTACATTTTAAAAAGGTATAAGGATATAATATAATCTCCAGTTCAAATGCCAAAAAAATGCAAAACAGCATATCAATACAATTGAGTTGATCATTCCTACATAGATAGATATAAGAAAAATTACAGGAAAATAATATAATGTATTATTAAAATAAATGACGGAAAGTTGTACGTTTTAGTTCTATTATATATTTAGTTCTATTACTAGATTGAGAGTCATAGACTATTTTTTAAAACCACAAAGAGTATTATCATGTAGTAATGCAGCACAATGATGAATTTGTTTATGCTTGTCACTGACAGATGAAAAATTCCTCCTTTATATTAAGCTCATGTTAGTTTGAAGCATAACTGTGCCTTAAAAATCAATACCTAATTGGGCTTGGGTTGCATCTGCCATCTGAACCAAAGCAATTCCTCTTTTCTTAAACATGATTTTCACACGATGCACATCACCATACACACCTGTGGAAATCAAGAAAGGAAATTTTTTCAGAGCACTACTAAGTAAAGCACAAGGCCAAGTCTGTTTATTTTGACTAACATTAGTGTTACAAAGAATAGTACCTCATTAAACAGGTTGGTTAAAATATTAGTATAAGGAGAGTTTTAAAGTTTGTTTATTATATTCTGGGGCTCATAAGTGGAGGAAAATTCCCCAGATCCCAGTCATACTACTGCATGTTTATGTTCAGTTTTTAAATAGTGGAATAGTTGTCAGAGTCCTCTTAACTGAGGCATATTAAAACATTATTCTACCCAACACTGTCCCCTGCAATTAATGTATGGCCCAATTCTGTACAGCATTTCCTCTGATGCAACCTCTGTTTTTTCATCTAACTTTTCTTTCCCATTTTTTCTAGTAAACAAATTGGACCACACACCAAAATTCTTCTGACACTGTTTTGCCATTTTGGTATCTGTGGCTTTTAAGTAATGACTCAACTTACTGCCATTTTAAAACCAGTGCATTTCTTGGACGTTCACAGAACAATGGAGTTTGAATATACCAGCATGGGTCAGATTAAAAAAAAAGAACCACTAGCCCTGTGGTTTGTCAAGGTATAATTGACATATCTTACCAAACAGGATGAAAAGTCCATAAGGTGTGATGGCCTGTTTAAATGATAAAATGAGTACATTATTTCTAAAGCCATGCAAATGAAGACATCTATTCTATAAGTGCATGGTAAACAAAAAGAATGGAAGAGATGCTGCATACTAATATGTAAACCTGTATCTCCAAAAGCAATAATCCCTGCAATAATCAGTGTATGGCACTCTTGTTAATACACATTTGCTATGTACATGTAAATTATGTAAACAAGGCAACACTTCAGCTCATGCATTTTCATCACTCAAGACTCATTCTGTCATGCTGCAGAAGCTATTAATTTTTTAAGTAGCTTCATTATTTGACCTTATCCTCTCTAAGCTACCTGCTCATTCCATGAAAACAGTGAAAGACATTGGTTAAATTAGAAATAAAGCATTAAAGAATTCCTTTGTATTTTGTAAACAACAGACAATACCAACAAAACTAAACCCAGTTGCTTCAAACTATGTTTGCTTTGTCTTCAATTTTTTCCCCATCCTGCTACATGGCCATGACATTCTAAAGGGAGACACAGAGAATTTAACTGTTTAAGTATTAAGCATATAGAAAGTGGTATTTATATTGTATTCAGTTAGAAGCTGTGAATAGAAAGATAAATAAAGAAAGAAATTTCTCTTCAGTGATTCTCAATGCAAACCTTGTATGTCAACTACCAAAGAAGACAATTTACAATCTAATGCAGCCAAAATTTTTTCAGCTGAGGCAAAGGTTTGGCCAGTAATGAGTACTAAAAATACCTGCATATCAGAAGCACTACTCACACTCTCTAGCCCTATTCCTTCTCAACTCAATTTCTCAAACGTGTACCAAACATACCTAAATTAGTCAAAAAAGAAGATATTGCAGCCTAAGTGTAAGGCCATAGCCATTTATCATCAGCATTTAGTGGCAGAGAACAATTACTATCAATATAAAATCTAAATTCATTAAGAGTTTATTCTTCTGGCCCAAATATTTAAATTCATCTAGAATTTATTCTTCTGGCCCAAATATTTAAATTCAGGATGGAGACCTCTGTTTTTAAATAGAAATTTCTTATTCAAATGAGACTGAAATACTTCTACTTAAAAAAAAAGGGGGGGGGAGTAGAATGGAAAACAAAACCAGATAATTTAAAAGTCATGAAGAAATGTTAAAACGCACACTGAAACCCTGCAACAGGAGAGAAATATGACCTGAAATAAGGTCAACCAGATTTTCTATAGAGAGAAAAAGGAGTAACAGGCGTCAGACAATCAATACTGAAAAACAAGTACTACAGAACTGCCAAGAAATATATTTCCAACAATTAGTGCTGTAGTACATTCTTATTTTTTCCTTGTAAGAAGTTGGGCATTACTCTATACATTGACATCGTATCATGCACTACAGCACTAAGTTCTACATGAATTCTTAGCTATGATTTTTACTATGTAAAGCATCAATGTCCTAAAAAGAGCTTCACATGGGCTTATTTTTAAGAGGCAAGCTCCTTTTAGATTCAGAAAATAAACAGTCAACTGCAAAAAGCACATCTGCAGCCATCATCAGAAACACACAGATATATTGTAAAATTAAAGAAAAAGTGACTTGTTTTACAGCCCTGCATACAGCTGGGTTTTTGATGATTACTGTGAATTTGGCTGTTAGTATGAAAACAGAAACCGAACAGTTACTTAAAGAAACTGGTGATCAGACTTTTAAACCTCAGAAAATGAAGGGAACTTCAATTTTGCCAACAACTCCTAACAGTTTTACAGTTAAGGAAATATGTGCAACAAGAATTTTACATTGCTGCAATACGACTGCTTATCAATAGTCAAAAAGAATTGTGTTTTAAGTCAGGGCCCTGGTAAAGCTTGTTTATTTTTTTAAGATTATGTATATTGCTTTTAATTAAGAACTGATCAGTGTTTGAATAACATGAGGAAGATTATAGACCAGCCTATGTCATTTCCACTACAAAAATAACTTTCAAGTTGTCCTTGGTAATTTTACTGCCACCATATGAAAAAGCATCAGTGTGGTACTATGAAAAGTGAAAATGGGTACTTATTAACTTTTAAAAATAAATGTAGAGTGATGTCAATAACATAATGTACCCGTGTTCTTTTTCTTCAATCTCAAAACAGTGCAAAACTAGAAAGATCCTACACATGTTTAGAAAGGTACTTGATTTGGCATGGTTTTCTTTCCTTTTCTGTTTCCTCATTTCCATTTAATTCCTTGTTTTTTAACCAATGTAAGGAAAAATCCTTTGCTTTCTTTACAGATAAAAAAGCACACAGAGAAGTCATACTAACAGAGATATCAGTAAATTATCATATGTATGTTGTTTACATCTTCAAACATTTCTTACAGTTGACCACAGACTTCTCTCTAACTACTAGTTACACTGCTAAAACGGGGTTCTTAAAGGAAACTGTGTTAGGAAGCTTTTCACTGATGATGGGAGTTTTTAAACCTCACCAATACTGCTAACTACCTAAAACAAGTATAGATGTGTCCTGGGTTTTATATTATCGGCATAGAGAATTTTTCTTATTCCTTCAGCTAATGTCATTGTTCAAGGATTCTAGCAGCTGGCACAAGGTGACACATCAGTTTCACCAATCAAACTTACTTCAGGGTTGAGGTTGCTAACTAGTAAAACAGAGTTTCCTGGAATACCAGGAATAGTCATGTGTCCAGGCACTGCTGATGTGGTGACTGTGAGAGGACCAAGTGCCCCAGGAACAGGCAGAACAGAAGGACCTGGAAAAGTATAGATAGCATCACTTGACATCTCAAAGTGGTTAAGGAAGAATACATGAGCAGGTTATATTTGACAAAAACATCAATATCTAATTTAAAAATTATTTTAAGGAATTTAGTTATTACTAGTATCTGACCAATAAAGCAGGAAGCACCTCCCTTTAAGAGAAAAAAAGAAATATTCAGCTAAGCAAATAGATCCAAACAAAAGGGGACATAAATTGCAGCCCAAGAAAGAAAAAAAAAAAATCAGCACACAAGTTTATCCCATGCTAGAAAGAGAAATCTCACAGTCTAAAAAAACTATGTATTTGTCTCTTGATAGCCAGAAAAGTGGAGACTTCCTGCAATTTGCTTTGAATGTCATAGCAGTTTCTGAGAAAAAAATAAATACTCAATTTCTTCTCTTGCAGGTAATCTTTGTAATGGAATTTAGATTCTTTGCTTATTGAATTATAAACTACATCAGGGTATGGTTTTTATTACAGAAACTTATTGAGTATATATATGAGAAAGACTTACAATTACTCAAATTAATACTGTGTTCTGATTGCTATATTTTAAAAGAAATGTCTCTGAACGGATGTATTCAGATAAATCACTAGCCATAACTACAAACACCACATTTTTAGAAAACAAACTTACCTGCTCCCTGAGGAAAGCCCAAGGCTGGGGCAAACCCAGGAGGCCCTGTATATGATGGAAATATGGTATTTTGGGAAGCTAGAGAGAACAGATAGATTTTTATAAAGCAGATTTTAAAAGCTTTAGAAAACAGAAGAGATTTCAGCAATCAGAATCAGCTACCAATATTGCTATTTTGACTTTATATGTGCTTCCAGATGTTTATAAAAATGTTTGGGTTAAAACTCTTATTGAAATCCAAGATTCTATGTTGTACAAAGACAATTTTCAGCCACTTTTGAAAGCAAATATTCTGGTCAGCCTCAGCATTCATCTCTAAAATGAAGTCCGGGCAAAATGTAAATTAGAGAAGTTTGAGTAGGAAAGCACAGCAGAGACTAGTATCCATTAAAGCCCATATTCAATGGTTTCTATTCACACAATGGACAAGTATTCTAGAAATTTTCTGTAAGTAAATACAGTCAAAGATGTTTTGCAATGATTAGATACAACTCCTGAATACTAAGATCAGTATAATTTAAACAACACAAACTTCTACAACTAATCTGAGGTTCTGAATTTTACTAGCTGCTGAAATGCATAAAGCATATATATTCTGCTTTTTAAGGAGATGCACTTTCCCAATTTGTGTAACTTTGTACATAACCAGTGTTTTTTACAGCTCTCCTGGAAATCACAAGCATTAACCAGATTTGGAAGATAGCTCAGTGATTTCCACATTAGTATGTGGAATCAAGTGCTACCCAGGGTAGCTCACAAAGTTATGTTCTAAGCAGTTAGATAGAAGCTTGAGCTGTGGATTCATTCATATGTAAGGACACACCAGATTTTAATTTTTTCAAATGGGGCATGTATAATTCTACAAGCTCGGTAATATGTCTGTTTTACTACTCAAACCTCCACACTACTGACTAAAATAGAGCTACTAACAAATGGTTATCAAAAGAATAATACAATACCGGAAAAAGTATCTATTATGAATTAGAAAAAGAAATGTAACAGACACCACAGATCAAATATCCATGAATACTGCACCACATTACACCACCTCTTATCTGTGGCAAAAAAGTATCTTTCATACAAAAAACTGAACACATTTATGACACCAAAGCAAGCAAATACATTTTTGAAATTATACTGACAAGTTCTGGTATTATAGTTATTAATCACTTATACACATTCCAAGAATGGTAATGGAAACATTAATGAATAAATAGATCAAGAACTTTTATTCTGCCAAATAAGACCAGCATGTTGCACCCTGATACCAAAATCAGGAATGTAAAAATTGTCAAATTGAGCAAATGCAGAAAGATGTAGAATTCTTTTTTTTCTTTTTTTTTTTTTTTTTTTTTTTTTTTTTTTTTTTTTAATTCATTTGCTTCATGGCTATCAGCCTAGCTTTCTAAGCAAGCCAATTCAGGTATTTCTGCTCACTGGATGCAAGAACTCTTTAAATGCAAAATATGCACAAAATCTGTTTGTTTATAGTGCAGTATCTTTTCCACAGAAAGCAGAAGAAAATTAAAGAAAAAAGAAGAAAAATTATAGTTCTTAGATACCTATTCAAGAACAGTTTAGTTTTGCTCTTAAGATAACTTCAAGTCTACAGTAAAAAACCAGATACATTATTCTGAAAGTTACCAGCTTCGTCTTATAATTCTACATCAAAACTACGTCCACTAGTAATAAGAAGTAGTGAAGTAGTTACATGACTTAGAACATCTTTCCCTCATGTTCTGTAACTAAGCTTCTCAGAACATGCCAATGACAATATGTGCACGTTGTCATCACTGACAGAAAGGCTAGGAAGCCCACTTCTCCCCGTCTACAGCTATTTTTTATTGATTTTTTTAAATAAATGTGCAGCTGCTTCACTATGAATGTACCACAGACAAATTTTGGTACAGACATCAGACTATTACAGTAAAAGAAAACAAGGCTCCTAGCAATGAAAAGCTTGGGAGAGTGAGAGGGAAAATAGGGAGAAGTGGGGAGAAGTTTTCATGTGTTATTCTCCAAAAACATAGTTATTTCTGCCCTACAAGCAAGTGCAGAAATCAACTACTCTAATTGTACTTTTTCCTTCCACTGGCATTTCAAATAGTGCAAGTCTAATTAATTAGAATATATTAGACTTGTAACAGCACATTTCTATAATGTTGTATGGCAAATTCCACCATCCTCCTCTGCCCCACACTGTAATGACATTTGTCCATTACCTAAAGATCACAAGGCCTGCATTTAAGGGCAGCATTAAAGACAAAAATCAAGAAAGTAGTGAGTGCAACTCACTTTCTTATTCTTATCTAAGCTAACTAACTCAACAATCCAAAAAATCAAACCAAACCAGTATTTGTCCTAGCTGCCACAGAAAAGTAAAGGAAAATAGGGAATTATTCTCCCACACTTTTTACTGTGATAATTAATTGGACAGTTCTTAGATACTTATTCAACAGGTAAGACAGTTCTTAGCTGTGTATTATTGCTAATAGTTGTCATTAGAGAGAGAAAAATAGCTAAAATCACTCAAATTGTGTTGTGAGCATTTCTCCAGGGTCACTTCAAGCAAATTGTGTCTCCTCTACACTAAAATGACTTCTAAAATTTAAGAAAAATTCTTAAATTTATATTTTAAAAGATGAGTACAGACATATATAAATAAGTATAGAATTTTGGATTTTCTTAGTTTTGTTTCTTGAAGCACTCAATTATCCTAAAATACCAACAAATAAGAGCGAATATCCTTAAAACACTTATTTTCAAGCAGCTTTAGGCAGCCAATTTGTGATGACTTCCATTCTAATATGCAATATTTACTATGTTACCTGTACCAATGACACAATTTCACAGCTTTTTAGTAGTATTTTGTAGCTTTTTTACAACACTTTAAAATTTGCCCACTAGTACTCCTCAGGTTACTGTTTCAGATATTAATTTACCATGACTTCGACTTGAATTTTTCGACTTTCCATACGAATTTTACTGGATATAGCAAACACAAATATACCCCTCTATGAACCTGATATGAAGCCAAAGCATAAATGCGACATAAAAATTATGATCTCAGCATGTATTTAGCACTAGAAGTGAAGGTTTCTTACCAAAGGGAGTAGATAAGGATGTCTCCACAGTTCGTTGGCCATCACCAAAAGGAAGGTCAATACGAGTGAAATCTCTACTTTTGTCATTGTTGTACTTCACTGTTAGGTTAGTTAACTTGGAGAAATCAATACGCAGAGTACAGCAGCCAGTGTAGATACAATGGCCATCCAGAGACTGAAGAAAAATAATTACATTTTCAGAGATAAAACACATCATGGCAGCCATCACTACAAGTTTATATTATTATTGCAGCCTTTCAGGACTTGAAGGTGGTCTATAAGAAAGATCAGGACAGAACTTATAGTAGGGCAGGTTGGTATAGGACAAGGGGTAATAGTTTTAAACTGGGAGGGTTGATTTGGATTAGCTATATAGAAGAAGATTTTTACAATGAGTGTAATGAAACAGTGGCACAGGTTGCCCTGAGAAGAGGCTGATGCTCATTGGACAGGGTTCTGAGCAACCTGATCTAGTTGAAGGTGACCCTGCTCACTCCAGGGGATTGGACTGGATGACCTTTAAAAGTTGCTTCCAATCCAAACCACCCCACTATTATAAAGTATTTGCCTCACAATTGAATCTAAACAGTAATTCACCTTCTGGTATTAAGGCCTCTTTTTAAACACCAAGTAGACAATTATGCTGTGACTATCCTTACCTAAACCTCTAGTGTAGTCTACTAGTTAGTATTATATCACTTTGTGTCAACTGGACAAAACACACCTTTAAGCATGACTTGACTTCTTATGTCTCTAATCTTACTTCTCTCCCACTCAACACACAATATCAGATGGTAAGAGGAACACTAATTTGGAAATTTTAACTGCAAGAACTGACCCTTACATGAAGGACTCTCATGTAGGATCTGAAGCACAAGTCCCATGAGGAGTGCTGGAGGGAGCTGAGGTTGTCTGCCCTGAGAAAAAGGAGGCTCAGGAGAGACTGTATTGCTCTCTACAACTGCCTGAAAGGAAGCTGTAGCAAGGTAGGAGTCAGTCTCTTCTCCTATGAAACAAGTGACAAGAGGAAATGGGCTCAAGTTCTGCAAGGGGAGTTTAGAATGGATATTATGAAAAACTTCTTCATCAAAAGGGTTATCAGGCATTGGAATAGACAAGTGGGGCAGTCACCATCCCTGGAGGTATTTAAAAGAAGTGCAGATGTTGTGCTACAGGACACAGTTTAGAAGTGAACTTGGCAGCATTAGGATTCAATGACCTTAAGGGTCTTTTCCAATATAAGCCCCAGACCTAGGCATGACAGAGTGGACAGATCCTGTGCCCAAGAACACCCAGAAGTGGTGCATAATTGTTGTAGGTGATGCCCTGCCACCATAGAGGCACTTATCTACTGACCTGGCCATTGGTCTAAAAAGTTCTCTCTGGGACTTGAATCACAGGTATCACAAAAGGACTGCTAAAGCTTTTCTACACATCTGACTACTTATTACCTCCTGCTCCCTTTGTATGAGAACTAAAGATGACTTGGATGAAGGGGCAGAGGCCTCCTCAGCACTTTCACTGACCACACAAAACTGGGAGGAGCGGCCGATAACCCAGAGGGCTGTGCAGCCCTTCAGAAGGACCTCAGCAGCCTGGAGAGATGGGCACTGAGGAACTTCCTGAAATTCAGCAAAGGCAAGTGCAAAGCACAGACCAGGGCCTGATCTGCTGGAAAGCAGCTCTACAAAGAATATGTATCCTTGTGGACCACAAGATGCCTGTGAGGCAGCAATCTGTCCTTGTGGCCAAGAAGGCCAACGGCAGCTTGGGAGGCATTATAAAGAGCACTGTCAGCAGGTCAAAGGAGGTCATCCTGCCCCTCTGCTCAGCACTGGTGAGGCCATATTTGGACTGCTGTGTTCAGCTGTGGGCTCCCAAAAGAGACATGGAGCTCTTGGAATGGGTTCAGTGTAGCCTTACAAAGATGATTAAGCAATTGGAGCATCTCTTTCACAAGTAAAAGTAGAGGGAGCTACTGTTCAGCCTCGAGAAGACTGAGAGAGAATATTATAAATTACTTTCTTTTTGATAGATTCATGCAGGTCCTGGAGTATATATGCTATAGATTTGTTTGCAGTTGATGATAGAGTGGTGTCCTCTTAAATAAAGAGAGATGACAAAGTTATTCATGTGCAACAAGAGTATTAGAATGGTGAGAAATCACAAAATTAACAGTCAAAATATTCCTAATGCTTCCCCTGTCCCTTAGCAAGGAAAACCCCCCAACAAACAAACAAAATCAAGCTGAATACATTATACTTACCATTTTGGCATAATATGCATTCATTGCATCAGCATATTGGAGCAGAGCTTGAAATTGATTGTTCTTATGGAACATGACAATCTTCAAGACAAAGCCAAATTTAGAGAAAATCTGTTAGGGAAAAAACATGGCTTTAAGAAGCAGTGAGTAATTCATGCACACTAAAAACTAGCATTTAATATTCCAAATAAATTTCTGAAAAATATTTCTGTTGCGAGAGCTGGATAAAAACTGTGTCAACTGAGAATTTTGTTTCAGGTAAAAAAAAGTAATTAAAGAAAGGCTACAAAAGACAAGAAAGAAGGATAAAATTTCCTTAAAGAATTAGCAATGTCTAATCAACTAAACAGGGAAGGACAGTCCAAACAGGCATTTGTCAAGTATCTGCAGATAAATTGTGAATAATGAATCAGAATTGAGATTTGAGAAATGGACTTCACAAGCCATAGAGTCACAGAACACATTGAGTTGGAAGGGATCCACAAGGATCATCAACTGAGTCTAGTTCCCAGCTCTCACCCCAAGAGTCACACCATGTGCCTAAGAGCATTGTCCAAAGGCTTCTGGAACTCTTGTCAGGCTTGGCACTGTGATCCCTTCCCTGAAGAGCCTGTTCCAGAGCCCAACACCCTTTGGGTGAAAAACCTTTTCCAATCCAACTTAAACATTCCCCAACTCGGCTTCATGCCATTTCCTCAAGTCCTGTCACTGGTCACAACACTGAAGAGATCGGTATCTGCTCCTTCCACTTCCCCTCTGAGGAAGCTGTAACTGCAAGGAGGTCTCCCCACAGTCTCCTCCAGGCTGAACAGACCTCATGCACTCAGCCACTCCCCATAAGGCTTCCCCTCCAGACGTTGTACACTGCTGATTCATATTCAACTTGCCATTGACCAGGATGTGCAGGTCTCTTTCCACAGTGCTGCTCTCCAGCCTCATGTTCTCTAGCTTATACACATTACCCTTTCCTGTTTCCAAGCTAGTTTAAAGCTGTCAACAAGCCCCACTACCTCCTACACGACAACCCTTTTTCCCCTTTGAGAAAGGTACATCACATCAGGTATCAGTGGAACAGGTGTTTGAATAGATTATCCCATGGTCAAAACTACCAAAATTTATTCAAGTACACAAGAGAGCCACCTGTTGACCTGATGGATCTATTTCTATCAATATTATTCCTTGTTACTGGAAGTCAGTTGAGATGGGAACTGCAATCTGCATTTCAAGGTATCCACCTTTATGTTCTGTACATTAGACAAATGCTGCAAATCTGTTTAATAAAATACAACTTAAATAATTGATGTGCTTATTAAGACCCACTGCCTAAACTAGAAAACAACAAGAAAAGAAGCAAGAAAAAGACTTTGATTTGAACCTACCCCTATGCTTTATAATCAAATGGTATTTGATTTATTGCAAACATAAGCATTGCAGAAATACTTTTAAAGGCTGAATTTAAATATATATACATTTAAAATGAGAGTGTGCATTACATGAAGATGTTTAAACAAAAGCAATGCCACCAAGAGCGAGGACAAAAGTAATGCTAGGACGTATTATGCAAATGCAGGAAAAAAAAGTCCAGTCAAAGAGGAAAGGTGAGTTTGAGAAATACTATTAGTTTTCCAACAAACTGTTAGAATCAATGCAAAGTCAGGAAAGCAGAAATCCCTGAGAAATATTAAACCTGCAATGGAAAGAAAGACCTTAGATAAGCATAAGTATCTCTTGCCAACCTCTTAGGGCCAAGAATCAGTGATACAAGACTAATGTCCCAACCATTTAGACCCAGTTTCTCATCTCTCAGAAACAAGATTTTAAGGCTGAAGTCATCATTTAGTAGGAAAAAAAAAGAACAAAAACCTTTTCACAGCAATTTAAAAGTAGTCTTTGAGTTTCTGTTCATAAAGCACTTCCTCTTCAGAAATGCCTAAATACAGCTTTTCATCATGTTTTTCCATGTTTATCCAGAAACCTTAATAGACCTTTGTAAGGTAATGAAATTTAATGTACTCCTTCCTGTTTGATTTGAAACCTAAACACACGGTATGTATCAACTTTGTTTCTGCAAAGATAAAGCTGAATTTTCAGATTCTTATGATAAATATTTTAAGGCAAATTGTGATTAAAAAAAGTTAAAAGTTAATTTTTGACAGGCAAGACAACTTACAAAATACAATCCAAGTATGGGATGACAGCTTGCCTACTAGTGTTCCATAAGATACTATACTTGCCAGTGAAAATACTCATTTTCATTAACCTTACCACATAAAGTAAAAGTTAAATTGGGCACAAAGTGCTGCTTTAATTAGAGGAGATTGTCCCCTATTAAGAACTCCAAATAAAATCCCTTTTCAAATATTGCTAAATTTTCAAGACATATTGGAAAAGTAGTTGAGAGCAATTCAAATACTGAAAATATAGTGTGCTGCATTGAAGTAGACTAAAATCAAAGGAAAGTACATTAATATGAATTTCCTCTTTGCTTTTGCATTCTTAGAACTAGTACACCTTCCATAACCACAAGAGCTTGTTCTGAGGTTATTCTGAATGCAGCAATAATCCTAAACAGCTGACATAGTATTTGCACAGGTTCGGTAATGAGTGAGCAGCAGTCAAAGATACATACAAAGGTTTAGATCCAAGTGGCAACTAATATGTACACTAGTTAATCAGTATCATGGTGAGGTGATACAGAGAAACAGAAAATTTTACAAGGGAAGAGGAAAAACAGAGTGTTGCTAAAAACAACTGTTGTTTGAGATCTTAGCAGAGCAGGAAAAGAATCTTCCAGGACTGCAGGATCCTACAAAGTCATCCCAGTTATTCTAAACTGTATTAATTAAGAAACTCATATGCGAGGCATGGTTTTTACTGCATAAATTCCTATTAATTACAAAAGTTTCAAGTATGAAAAACTTTGCAATATTTGTAAAGTATCAACAAATATTTTGGACACAAAGAAGTGGTCTTAAACTTACTATTTTTAAACTTAGACCTTTCAACAGCATAGCCCAAACACCTAGCAGAAGCTGTAGTAATGTCTTTCATAACTACAACCTACCATTATTCTAAGCTTACAGAGGTAGTCAAATGCCATTCTAAAGATGAACAATCAAAAACATTTGATTTTAACAAGCAATTTGCATATTACATCACTTGCACTGAGGTATAAAAGTAAACATAAAACCCTAAATATAAAGCACACCACTCAGCAGAAGGTTACTCAGCAGAAGGAGTGTGAAAATATGGATTCACAAGTTCGTAACATTCAGTATTTCACTAGCTCATCAAGAAACCAGAATTAACAGTTCAAGTTTGTTGCTGCTTCTACAGCAAGGAACTAAGTATGACAACATGAAAATCTGAATACTGAAGCCCTGTTTACTTGAATTTTATTTACAGACAACTATTTCAAACCTAGATCCCCGAATTCAGGAAATTATTTTAAAGAGACAGTCCTCACTCAGAAGATTCAGGAACCACATTAAAAAAAAAAATAAAATTAATGGATTTACAGTAGCAACACTGGAACAGATTGTGACTTTTTTTAAGCAGTCCTTATTACCTGATACAGTATGTCTAAAGTGACAGGGCAAAAAACATTTTCAACAATGATTCGAAGAACAGAACCATGACTTGGAAGGACCCCACCTTCAGCAGCAAGAGCACTTGTAATACCCAGGTTTCCATGCTGCACAGCATTCGCACATTGCGGTACAGGTTGGGGTCTCTGAAATTAAGTCATAGCAAAGAGCACAGTTATTTTATATACAAATTACTTATACTGAAACAAAGTTCTCCTAAATGAAAAGGACATAAAAAATAATTTCATAAAACCGTATTTCCTTCATATTATTGATTCGAATCCCACATTAATAAATAAATCAAAACTCTTACTTTCCATGCTCCTCTCTTACAATTAGTCAGTGTAATTCACAGAGTTACAACTATTTTTTTTGTTAAACTGCTACTACTTTGTAGCTATTTTTCTTTGGTTCAGTAAGCTATTGTCATTTTAGACATTTCTCCAGCAATATTATAGGTGACAATATTGTAATATTGTGATAGACAAACAACCAGTCAGCATACCAAAAACTATCTCCTCTGCTTTACTAGGATTTAATTCTCTTCAGGAACTAAGATTTGGTTGGAATAAGCTTAAACCTCTACATCTTACTGTTCTTCCAGAGCAAAGCCATCCACAAAAAATAGGTTCAAATCTCACTCCTCAAAATAGACTTCTGTAATTACGTAAGTCTCTTCACTTATTTTTCATGGGTTTTCCCCAAAGAGGTTTTCATACCTCCTGTGAGTAGCAGGACCATGGAGAGATGTTCCTTTCCAGATGCAGTATTGTGACTTTAAGTCATGTCTCAGCTACACTATTTCTTTGGAAGACAGATTAAACAGGGCATGTGGTACATGTTACCTAGTTCCAGAAAAATATAATCCTGCAAAATAATCTGTACTTCAGGGCTCAACCCAGGGACTAGGACAGTAACAGTATTCAGCTGCTCTACTAGGGTCTCTAATTTAAATTTTATCTAAAACTCAAATTTAAGTGCCAAACACTTAAGCTTATTTTCAAAAGTAGACAATGCTGTTATAGAAGAAAGCAAGTGCCACATACCGAATTGAAAATACTCAGACCAAGGAGTCTTTTTTGCAAATATACATATAGTTTTCCTGAGGCTGTTATGTAAACCACATCCTTAAAACAAAAGTCTGGTAATTTGTTTGGTTTTGCAGATAGCAAACTGATACAGCAATCTTAGATGAGAAAAGAGACAAATAATACCTACCAGACTGACAAGCTTGCAATACTTGTGTGACTTTGTGCCAGCACAAACGAATGACTTATGCCCAAATCACTACAGGCAACTTTCTTACAGATATACACATCACAGTATATAACTTATGTATCTAAATGGGAGGTCAGTTGAAATTCATCTAGGAATCCAAAATCCAGTATTAACCCCTAAGGTACTCTGCCAGTTATTGGGCCCCACCTTTATGCCATTGGTCACAACCATTTCAGCCTTTGAAAACACTTCACAGTTCACTTAACTAGACTCCATTAATCAGTTCCTCTATTTGGATGTTATTGGAAACAAAACTGAAAGTCTTGCCAAAGTCAAGATAAACAATATCCCCTTGTCTTGTCCACCAATCCAGTCACCTCACCATAAAAGGCCATCACATTGGTTAGCATAATGTCCTTTTAAAAAACATATGCTTGACTATGATTAACCACTTTCTTCTCCTTAGAATGATTAGAGATAGTTTCTGGAATGAGTTACTCCATTCCTTACCAAGGAACAAAGTGAGACTGATCAAGCAGTGGTTCACCAGATAAATCTTCCTTGCTGTCCTTTCTTAAGATAGGAGATGGAAGGGTTTTCTTTTTTCTAGTCCTCAGTAACTCCATAAGTTTTTCCAACTGCCATGACATTTTCAAGATTGTACACTGGCATGTGTCCTGGTTTGAGAGGAAGTGAATTTTTTGGGATGCTGTGGTCAAACCAATAAGTGCTCAGATTTGATTATTAGCACCTGGTGTGGCCACTGAAGACATGGATACGCCTCTGAGAACACAGCGGGGTTAAAAGCAGAGAACTCCCAGGGGGAAGCTCTCTTGGGTTCAGTCTGTGAAAGAAATCAGACCTGTCCTGCCTGGCTCTGAGCTGGGTGGGGGACAGGGAGGGGAAGCCACCAGGCCTGAGTGAGGCAGGCCGGGCCTGGGACAGAGAAGGGAGGTGAAGGCCCCTGCAGGATGGAAGGGTGGAAGAACCCTGAGAGACATCGGGCAGTCCCCCATCCCCCGAGTGAGAGAGAGAGGGAGCCTGTGCCTGTGCTGGTGCCACCTTGAAATTTGATAGCATGGCCAGCTGAGAAGGAGAAAAGGGGGGTGCACCAAGAAGGTACCTGCCAGCATGGGAGCTCTGGACAGGCAGAGCCTGAGAATTTAACCCTTTTCTTGGATGATGGAAATCTTACAAATGCTGATCCTCCTGGAGCTGAATGAGGAGAGAGATAGAGGTGGAATAGCAAGAAATGGGGAAGTGTGATGCAAGTTTGTGCAAGTGAAGGATGTCTGAGAGAAGTTGAGAATAATCTTAGGTGGGAGGAGATGATGGAGTGGCCTTTGGCTGGACTTTTCTTGTATAACCATGGACAGAACCATTTTTCCTGGGACACAGAGACTGCATTTAGGGGGAGGCAATGGCTTAGAGCCAAGAGAGTGCAGTTATGTGATGTGAAGGAGTGGCATGAACAGAGACGACGGGTGAGGAGGGTGGTGGTGCCCACAATCTTCAGTGAAGAAGATCTCTGTTCTTGCGACCCCTTGGCCCCAGGGGGTGAAATATGGGGGGGACAGGTGCCCCAAAAGTGAGAGACTGTGCTCTTTTTGGAACTGGGCAAAGCACCCTTAAAAGGAAAACCCTAGAAGCAGCTCTGGTCCATGCACAGTGGTGAGAGCACTGGGCATGGAAGGAAGATGTCATGATGGCAAATGTTCTCCAGGTTGTGCCACATGTGACATGGAAACACAAAGCTTCAACTGTGTTTCCAGGGGAAGCCCATGGTGCAAGATGGACTCCTCTCTTCTTGATGAACTGTGCATTGATTATCTGAAGGATGGTGACAGACTGAGAGTTAGTGATTGGAAGGGTGGTAACTGAATTGAGAATCCAAGGTTGTGTCCTGCTGTGATGTATTGGGAATTTGGTGCGAGGAGGAGGAATGTTTTTGGAAGGTTTTCATTCTGAGTTCTGTGTGTGTTTCCTTTTAAATATAGTTGAAGGTTAATAAAAAATTTTTTCCCCTTTATTCCTAAGTTGGAGCCTGCTTTGCTCTATTCCTGGTCACATCTCACAGCAGACCCTAGGGAAAATATATTTTCATTGGGGCACTGGCATTGCGCCAGCATCAAACCATGACAGCATCCAATGACACCAATCTGTTCCCTCAGCATTTAAAAGCGTATCTCACTAGGGCCACCGACTTTTTGTTTATCAAATTAAATTAAATGTTCTCTAATATGATTCTTCTCTACTTCCTTCAGCAAGACTTTTCCACTCTTCTCAAGTGCAAGTCAACCACCACAGGCTGCCGAGAAGGCTGTTGGTAATTCAGTAGCCTTTTCCATCTCCTCTGTCCCTGCCCCATTCAGCAGCAGCCCTACGTAGTTTTTTAGAAAAAAGAAATCTTATTTCTACCGCTGATACACCTCAAGGAACCAAACTTGCTGCTTTTCACATCCCTCATCAGACAACTCCGTGTTCCCTAACCACATCCCTACTTGTATAGAAAATGCTCTATAATCTTCCTGAGGCACCAGTTCATGATTCCAACTTTCCTATGCCTTTTTTTATCTTTAAGCCCAACCAGGAGCTAGCTCCTTGTTCATACAAGCAGTCCTTCTGCCATCTTCACTTGATTTCATGGTCATTATGATTAACTACTTTTGAACTGCAGCTCCTTCACAATAATTTTACAGATTTTGAGAAGACCCTGTATGTAAGAAGTTACTGAAATTATATCTAACAGAATTTGCCTACTGATATAGTGAAGAGCAGCCGGTTTATCTACTAGTGTTGTGGTTTAACCATGGTATGCAGCAAAGTGACACAAAGCTGCTCAGTCACTTTCCCTTAGCACAATGGGAGAGGGAATTGGAAGTGTAGAAGTGAGAAAATTCATGGGTTCATTTACAGACAATTGAGCAGGCAAGCAATAGCTGCATACACAAGTAAGGCAAAACATGGTGTTTAAACACCTCCCCCATTTGCAGAGAGGTGTTTAAACATTTCCAAGAAAGTAGGAACTTCATTGAGTGTAAGAATTATTTGGAAAGAAAAAGGCCACAACTCTGAAGATCCTGTCTTCCTCATCCTTCCCCCATCCTTCAGTATGACACTGAGCGCAACATCATACAGTGTGGGACATCCCATGGGTCAGTTTGGATCAACTGTCTTAGTTGAGACCCTTTCCATCTTCTTGTACACTATCAGTGGCAAGGCAATGTGAGAAGCAGAAAACACTTTAATATTTTCTGTATTAACACATGCATTCACAACTCGTGCAATTGTATCCTGTAAAATGGAAATATTGTACTTACAGCCTGATTATGCTGATTGTCAGTCCTAAGTTCCTTGTAATTGGAATATTGAATGTAAACTGGCTGATTGTGAAGATGAGGTGTAGCAGGAGTGTAGTAGTTCACCATAGAAACAGCAGCATCTACAGAAGCCATTTCCAAAAAAGCCTGCAACCAATACATAGCTAATTTCAGTGCTGGTTTTTTACAAGAGAGAGAAAAAGCATAATTTTTCCCCAATTCCACTCTCACTTGAGAAAGATTATGTGAAAGTATAATACTGATTTACTCAGCATTAGAGTGTGTGCATGTTTATGGGGCTGTTTTATTCAATTCGTGGGTTTTCTTAGAAAGTTTTACATTGTAAGTACACTATGTCATTTAGGAAGAGGTGGAATGAGTATGACATAAGGGAAGCAATGTTGCTAAAAGTACCACACTGCTAATCAATTTGTTAAATTCATGAAATCAAGTACTATTACTTAGGTAGCTGATATGCATACTGATTGATAAAGCTGGAACAGAACGTTAAACATCCATTAGCTTATGCATTGTATTAATCCAGCTCAGTGCCCTAGACAATTTTTGAATGAATGCTTATTATTTTTAGGATTTCTGTGCTTCTTCATGACACAAACTACTCTGCCACATCTAACAGAATGAAATAGATGTCAAAAATTATATGCATGTTAGTAATTTAAGCAGGCAGGCTCTTTGAAGACCTGTCATCAATGGTGACAGTTCTTTATCACCTATATGTTCTCACATAAAGTGGATATAATGTTTAGCAATATTTTTAACAAATTTCTAGTTCATTATGTAATCCAAAAGCATATTTAAAACTTAAAATAAATTTCAAAACATCCTTTCACATTTAAAAATATTAAAATCTTCTGCTATCAATGAAACATTTAGACATTGTTGCAATCATTCCACTCAAGGTCAAGATCATAATTATCATAACATGAACCACATCTTCAGTCTTGCTCTTGTTATTGAAACTCTGAAAATTACATACCTGACCTTTTCCTCTTAGCATCAAGAGATTAGTTACTTTGCCAAAAGGGAGACCTAATGAAACAACTTCTGCTCCAGTAACACCATTTGGAATTTGACGAATATGAAGGACACGTGAAGGGGAACATGGAGATCTTTTTCCTTTACTTTTTTTCTTCTCATTATCTAAAATATTTTAGGGAGGGAGACAGACAAGTAAACAAGACAAACCCATTGTACAGTGTACATATCAAAACCTAAAGGCAATAAACTACTGCCTCAGCACTGACATTGACTTAGGTACGTAGTTCTTTGAACCCTAAGGAAGGATATTTCATATCTAACAAAGGGACAGCATAAGAAGATATCAGCTATTCCAAATCTTAATAGCAAGGGGAGGGTGGAGTATGTCTGGCTTTGCTTTGGACTTGTTTATTTTCCGAAGATTTGGTTTTGGTTTGGTGTTGTTTTTTGAGTTTTTTTTAATGGGAGATCAGTAACTTCTCCCCAAATGCCTACTTAAGATAACTACAAAATATTAGTTGCACAAAAGAAGAGAAAGTCCCAACTGGGAGGTAATACATTAATTTTCCTTTTATCCCCAACTTTTCCTTCTGTGACTAAATTGCTAACTAGAGGTTTTGAGTTTGTTTTTACTTATTAAAGAAAGCCTGCTGTTCCAAATTATTTTAAGTTTATAAAAGTCTTTGAAAAAGACAGCATGAAATCCATACAAACTCATACATCTTCCACTTTGACATACTGCCAGAAGTGGGGGATTTTTTTAACATATGCCTGTTTGGGTCATGTAAGGGACGAATCTGGATTGGTAAGTGACCAATGACTACATTTCAGGAACATTACTCAGTATCCTTGAGAACACTTTAAAGCAGAACACCATATCTGGAACAAGCAGATTGTTCTAGAAGCAGTTGCAATGGAGGCAAGAGAGATAGCCTCAATATCTAATCTGTTGCATTTAGCCTTCCAAGGAGAAACACAAAAGATTGAGAAGAAATTTCTGTATGAGCTTTATAAGAAATGTCAGATTTTGTTGTAGGTTTTGCATGCAGTCTAAGGCTGAGAACTGTTCCACACAAGTCATTCTGCATAAGGATGTTTACAGAGAGTCTTTTTATTACTGTAAAATTTCAAGTTGGATGATCAAAGCCCCAGCTATACTCACTTAACAATTCTCCCACCTGAAAAACTGAAAAGTCTGTTATGCATTGATTTTTCCATCAAGAAATTTTAAATGGCTTCATGTGCTCTGTATGCATTCTGAAAAAATGTGAACTTTAAGACAAACATGACCATATTAAACACATATTGGTACCAAGCCACGACAGGGCATATTACCAGTAAACTCTAACAACCTGTTTTATTACTTTTCAGGTTCAAAATGGACAAGATGTCCCTGACCTAATACTAAGTCAAGGAATGCTTGACCAAAGAAAGCAGGAGATGAAGCCTAGCATTAATTTCACCTTTAGTTTTATATAAGAGACTCTTGCAGAAGCAGTATCTTCTGGGCTCTGAAACATTGTCAGAGGTGACAAAATGGAGGTAAGTGGCAAACTGCTGAAGTGCTTACTGTGAAACTTTAGCTAAGTTACTAAATTGGCAATAAAAGCTAGCACATCTCAAATATAAAACCTCATAGTTTTTTAAACCATGCTTCTTTCTCCAGCTGTGGTTCGATACTAATTTTGATGCAGAGTGATAGCCATCTGTATCTTCCAACATCTAAATTTCAAAATTGATTCAACATTTCTTTAAAGCATGCCAAACGTGATTACCTTCCTGAATTGTACTCTCAATTGAGTGAAAGTAAAAATGCTTTCAGACAGACCAAAAGAAGCCTTATGAATAAAGTGAAAATTGGATCCTGATGTACAAAGGGAAGTTCATTACAATCACAATTCATGACCAGTACAAATGTATTCCCTGAGTAGCCTGAAGCAGAAAGGTACACATTTTAGATATGTGACTCACCAGACCAAAAAAGCCCCAAAACCCCAAACATAACAACAAAAAACAAGTCCTGCAGCAGGAGCATTTCAATAGCGATCATATTTTATTTTAGATTTATATGATTATTAATGAGAACACCAACTAATATATCCCAAAAACCCTTATATCATTTAGATATTTTGGATACCACTGAAGTCCTTGCACTGTTAATTAATATTTCAGCAATTACGTTGCTGAGCTATAAGCTTATACTATTTCAAGCCAAGCAGAAACATTTGGACATCACATTGAATTGATGAGCAGAAGTATAAACAACCTGACACGTGCAAGTCAAAGAAATCAAAAAGAAAAACCTTCAAGTTAGCTCCTCAGACTCCTCCTTCCTTCCCCACTGAAAATACAGCAAGTCTTAGACACTTACCAAAAGGTAATCTGCTCTGTCCTTTGCCCTGATATAAAATAAACTATTTGGGAACCACTGCTGACAGGCAATCGTCTACATCATGATTTAGTTAATTTATTTGACATAAAGTTACTTCATGCAACCATTGGTCATTAACACTCCATGTACACCTAATGCTGGAAGTAATAGTAACAAAAGCAGTACCAGCTTTCTCTCACTTTCAGCTTCCTGTCTGATCTAAACTACTGGTAAACAAACATATACACTTACTACATTTTCCTCAACACACACACACACACACACACACACACACATGACAACAAAAGAAAAAAAAACAACACAGAGAAAGAACAGCTGAAGAACTTTGAGGGTTTTTTTTTAATGTATACCTGTAGCTGGAGTAGAATTGCTCATGGTAGAAGGTCTGTTACTGACACCAGAAGCAGCTTGTCAGGACCACACTAAAGAACTAAAAGATAAGATTACTAGTAAAAGCTGTTACAGAGAAAGCTCAATATCAAAGTGCAACAACTCCCTTTACTTATTCTTCCCAAGAACACCCCCTTCCTATACACAATATCTACAACTGCCAGGAACTTGTTTTTCAGGAAAAAAAATGACAACAACATAACTTTCCCATGTCTCAATAAATCAGCAACTTCAGCTATATTACACTACTGATTTAAATCAATATATTATACTGATTTAAATCTGTCCCACTACACTTTTAAAAATACCAATTATAACAAATGCTTAAGAAAAGAAAGGAGCTGGCTGTAGGCTTTGTGTCTGCAATACAACATTACTTCCATAAATGCACAGCCACACAGGTAAAGTCTGCATTTGCAACAGGACACAGGGGACCTTGAGCAAAACTAATCTGAGACATATTTAAACACACCCACTGCACATTAAAAAAAAAAAAACAAAAAAAAAAAAACAAAATCTGGTTTCAGTAAATTTTTTTTTAAATACATATGACTTACCATCAAATTCTTAGGACAAAGATCAAAGTATTTGCTTTAAGAACAAACAATTAACAATTTGAGGCTCTAACTACTGACAGAAAAGAGTTTGAGTACTACAGGTCCTCCATTTAAAAATCAGCATCTAGCTCCAGTTGCATCCAGTTTACTCATTGAGACTGCTGTAATATCCCAGCCAAGCATCAATTTCAAACACCAAAAAGAAACAAGGTACACCCTGAACAAACAAAACACCTCTGAAAGGCAGGTACACTTCCAGAAACTTTCACCACTCTTTTCCATAAAAGCATTTTAATGAAAAAGGGAGACAAGGGAGTGATTCTACAAGATGGAATAAGTTGATCCAAACAGCTTCTCATCACTTTAGTGGAAAGAGAACTTCCCATTGCCCTTGGACCAATATTCCCACATGCACATGAACTGTTCATCTTGCATCAAGGCCAGTGCCCAAGAGTTTTCCTATGAGATTAATCAATTCTCCAGCCTACCATCATTCTGAGCTGACCTAGATTAGTTATTCAGCAGAAAGAGACACTGAGAAGTGACAGGATCCACTGCAAAGAAAGGGGTAAGAATAAACCATCATGTTGGCTTACATCAGCTGCAAAAATACTGCTCAGAGTATTGGCTTATATGGGCTCTATGCTAAAAGGAGCAATTAGGTTCTCCTTAGCCTTGTTAATCATGTGTTCCTGCTGCTTCCCTAGAATGGGAAAGTCATTCACAACAGAAGACTGTGACTAGGCTACAGCACTCAAAAACCTTTTCAGCCAAATTTAGCTGCTCATGAAGGAGCACAGGCGTTAGTGTGGATGGAAGAAAACATGAGTGTGTTCATTCCCCTCCAGCAACAGTAGAGACTTATTTTTAACCATGAAACTGCGCCCTAACAGTGTATTTAAATACAACATCTAATTGTGACAAATAGCAAAATAATTTTTACATTAAGAGAACTAAAAAGTATAAACCTTGTTTTTAAAGAACTGTCATTTAAATGGTTACTAGATGTCATGCATATCACACTGTACTTGAACAGATACTAGAATGTAATTAACATGCAATACTGATATTAATTTCCAACTATTAGCACTACATTGAGTATACCAGCACTCACATATTGCACCTAAAGAGCATATTTCAATTGTAAAATGCATATCATACTAATTTAACAAAAGCTGTGCAGATGTAGTATAAAGTATTAATGATGTCCTTTATTACACCAAACCTTCCTTTTATTTACTGGAGGGCAGGAAGACAAATCACTACTGACGCAACTCCTGTTGTGGAGGCTTTAATTTGGTTTTTAACTTAGTATTTATTCAACAGAAGAAACCTCTGCATATTTCCAGAAGGCTGTGAAAAAACATGGTGTATTACCATGTCCAGCATGTATTCTTACAATCTCATATTTAATTTTATATACACTGGTATTAAAAAAAACCCACCTCAAACATTTTCAGAAGAAAATATTTTCCAACCTCTTCCATTTTTAGCACACACACAAAGAAACACAACGCAGATGGCTGCAGTGACCTGTTTTACAACTCTCTGTGTAACTGGCCTGTATCTATAAAACTGAAGCTGTAGCTCTCTGCAGCACACAATGAATGCTGCTCCGGGATGGTGGACTAAACCAGCTTTGACAGGGGAAAAAATATACCAAAATTAACCTTCATCCATGACATGTACCTGTACTTACAACTGACACATCATTCAGTCATTATATCCTAAGATAGTTCCCTAGATTTTGCTGTTACACTCATAATCATTAACCCACTACAGCAGTGAAAAGACAAAGGAACTCTTTAAACCCCAAGCTTATCAGCCATGCAACTGTTTTATTTGGTTTAATAAAAGATCAACAAAGTTTTGGGCTTCTTACAGTACAGGGAACCATCATAATTTCAAATGTCTAACTGTTTTCATATCTTCAAACTGATACAAGGAATATTTTTAAATTTACATACTTTTAACTATGTTTTCATTAAAAAACAAAACAAACCAAAACAATTAAACATTAAATCAAAACACTGTAGAATAAGTGGTCTGGCCTAAGCTTGCTAACTCTAGAACCCTGATTACAAAACTTACAGGAGTTAAGTTTCTTACAGGAGAATTTAGAATCTTACCTGAAGATTTTAGTTATACTTTTTGTTATTATCCGAATGCTCCACTGAAACACTACTCCAATTTTTAACTTTTAGTATCAATACTCACCCAAACAATTAAAGCACATTTATTAACTATAGCATGCCCCTTGGAAGGACGTAGTATATGAAAACTTCTAGGAACGCCACTGTTTTTGCAGGTGGCTGATCAAGGTATTTCTCAAGTAGAAGAACACTAAAAAGATGCTTTTCATCATCTCCTTGTTTAGTCAGCTTACAAATGATAACCCTTCTCATTTACTGAAAGCAAAACCAAACCAAATGCAAAAATGTTCTAGAAGATTGCAAAGATAAGCTGACACCATGACAATTATGCAAGTTGAAGAACAAAATGTGTATATTTGAGATATTCTGGATTAATGAAAAAGATGACATTTACTTTTTCAGTGTTTTCACAATTCTGCTCATATAGAATACACAAAGAAGTTACAAAACTTCAGTCTGTAAAGACCATTTGTTCCATCTCTTTCTTTTCCATATAGAGGCGAAAGAGATATTTTTAAAATACTTTGTAACATGAAGCATTTAATGTAGTGACAAAGATCTGCTACAGGCTGCTCTTGGTTTGCGAGGCCTTTAGTGTTGAAAAACTCACACAATAGGGTAGTGTGCCCTAGATAATGTCTTAAAGTATTCTAATTGAATCTTTCTACAGATGCTAGAGAGTCCTACCATGCCCCTAATCTCTCTCTGTACATGTCTTCCACTGGTTACTTCTTAGTTATGCAGTATTTAAGTCCAAAAAGCAGCCAAATCCTGCTTATAAAGCTACCTTGACATCTTTCCTTGTTCATAGTTCATAGACACTTGACAAGCACTTCTTTAAGCAGAGATACGAGTTCATACTGCCCTTGTGCCATCACATCCATTTCAGTTTTCAGAATGTGGGGTAAGACAGCTGCTTAGCTTCAGCGAGCTGCTTGCACCAGTTCTCCATGAGGCCACACAGTGAAAGTGAACTGGCAGGCAGGACAAGTAACCATGCTGCCTAACCCTCTCCTGATGTACGCTTCTTCCAGCACAAAGCTTACCTCACAGAAAGCAGCACCTGCCTTCTGAGTTCCAGGACTGTGACAATTACATGGCCAATATTCCTTCTTTCAGACTATGGTAAATGAGGTAAATGGAATAGCTGAAAACAAGGACAGCTATCAAACCAAGGCTGCAACATCCTCCTCTATTCCTACACTCATTCCATCATTCCAAAGATATTAATCATCTCCTAAGATCTTAAGACTCCTTTTTTTAACCATGAGACTTTCTACCTCTCCTACTTCAAGGCAGCATTTTTACATTTTTGGGGGACTATTAATTGGCGACAGGTAAGGCAAGAGCAATAGAACAGCTGCAGCTAGATTAAGTTTATTTTTTCCTTGTTATTATTCAGTAGGAACTAGAAACCAGTTGCTTAGAAAGCTCAGTTTGATTTTGGACATTTCTTTAAAAACAGGTAATCTATAGCGCTGAGTAAAAAGTCAAATAAGAGGCCGCCATAAAGTGTGGCACTCAATGATAGCTTAATGAAACAAATTATTCTTCCATTCCTACCAGATCAACTTCCCTGACTAAATAAGGCGCATTACACAACTTACTACAGCAACAGGTAGTCCTGAAACAGCTGCCTGTCCTGAAACTACTTCAGCCATTCTATGATTTTTAAAATTCTGATAATAATTTATGCTAGTGATTCTGCAATTCCAGGATAAAACCCACTGCATTCATAGCAAAAAACATAAACATCTGAAAGTGAGCAACTCTAAGTTTCTAGAGTCTTTGTGAGTCACATACAGTTGGAAATAGAAGGGTAAGTCTAAAAATCCTTCTTCAGAACATGTCCACGTATTAAAACTGTGTTAGGTATCTATTAACATTACTTCTGGAATCATTGAATCCTACAATCTTTTAATTTCTAAAATAGCTGTAAGTAACTCCCTTATTACCCACCCCTCAGCATTCAGCTGCAGTATTTTCTTCCTCTCTCATTTTCTAAAAGTCACAAATTCTTCAGTACAGTTCAATAAATTAGAAATGGGATAGTTCCACGGAAACGTACATTTGTATTGATAGTTTTCTTAGAATTTAGCTAGTCATCTTTCTATGCTATTATTTTTAAGTCAGCAATAAGGAAGAATATGATCATAGGTTTCATTATGAAAAAAGAGCACAGGCAATTTTAACAGAAAATAATTTTTTCAAAAAGCATGTCTCTCCACGCATGTAAATTAAAACTATACATTTTTCTACAAGATTCTACACAGCAGAACAAATGAATTACTTGAAATTTGTCCCAAAGGGGCAAATTTCAAAACATGACAATTTCAAGCTATACTACTGATAACCATAGCTTTATTTAAACTAACTGTTCTACTGCATACGTTATTAATTTTTATAGAATCTGACTGTGAAAACAAAAGCTAAGGGTCACAAGAAGAATGAAAATTTCCTTTATCTTCTACTTCTGCATGTCTCCACATAATTACTATTTTCATTTACTTTCTTCCTCTTTCATGTTTGCAAAGGAGATGCAGCTTCTACTTCCAAAATGGGGATTTAATATTAAGTGCAATGCTGTTGGTGCCAAAATAAAGATTTCAAAGAAAGTGGAGCCAAACTACGGGAAATTTCAAAACCATGTATTTGTACTAAAAATAAACTGACCTTACATATATAAAGCCTACCATTTCAGTAAGCTGAAGAAGAAAGAAATTATAGGCAATGATCACAAATAAGAAAGACTGTTCTCCGCTAAAAAGACCCTTCCCAAACACAGGCTCAAGCTGCTGATTGCCAGTCACCCTAGAAGCATTGTATTAGCACTGATGGCTGCTCTTCCATAGGTCTGAGTGTTCACTGGCTCTGCCAGCAACACAGCTTGCTCCACTGCCTCTGTTGTCAACTCCTGAAGCTTGCTCCTGTACTGGTAACAAGGAGTTGCACACCTTCAAAGAGTTATCTAACAGTAATTGAAATGTTAAAAGAAAAACACTTTGTACTTTGCATTTATGCTAGATACATAAGGGCAAGAACATAAGGAAATAACATTTCCTTATGGAAATGGGGGAGAACAAGAACATAAGGAAATAACATTTTCCTCCTGAAGATGCAAAATATGCAAAAGCAACCTTGAGCATGTGATTATCAAGAGCTGTAAAATTAAGAGTGACAAGCTTAGTTTTTTAATTAATATAAAATATGCATTTTCATTCTTAAAGTCAGAAATACCTCTACTTAGTGTGAAAGCCTTAAGCTCATCCAAAAGGACAATAAGCCATATACCATTTTGAATATTCCAGAAATCCAGCAGGAATCATGACACATAGGCAGAGCTTTCTTTGAAACTGTCATCAAAGATGACTGCTTTTCTTTATGATATCATCACTCAATCACAATTTCCACAAATATTGTTTTCTGACAGTATAAATACAAACTTGACTGAAAACAAAGATTGATGTCTATGCTTCCTAGGTAGCTTAAGCCTTAAATATGTGAAGATTAAGCTTTCCTCAAGAGTTACCACAGGTTTTTTGTGAAAAAAATTTACTTAAGTTACAGCAATATACTCCTTTCACATTTATTTTCTTTAAATTATCAACACAACACTTAACACAATGCTTACTAAAAGTCTTCATTCTTATCCTTAATAAGCAAGTGAATATGGGAACATATCCATAAATAAACACCATACAGAATGAAGTGTACAGATGTACAGATGAAGATACTAGGCCTTAAATTTAAAGTCACAAATGTATTTATACAATGCCACACTGTAGGGTTTTGGATCATTTTATACTTCACTATGCACAAGTTATGCCATAAACATCCAGGATCCCAAATAAACTACCAGTAAGCTGTCTCTCTTGACTTTGGTCAGAAGAAAATTTACATAGTCTTATAAAGTACCTTAACTTGACAATCTGGTTTCTAATTTATTATTACAGGTTAAAATCAAGAAAGAAGAAGAGCTGAAAGAAACCATTACACCAACGTCAAACAATATGGTAGAGGCAAAACCCAGGAGGGGTTTTAACAAAAGAACTAGTGTGTGAAGGGCTATGAAAGAGATTCTTCCATTTAAACCAGATCTGCTAAGAGATCTGTACCAACACTTATGCTATGTAATAACATGTATTAAAAAAAATTGAAAAAAGATTGAAAGATGTTAGCAAATTATGCAAAGGTGATGGTCAACATCTTAAAGGAAGAAAAACAAACCCACTGTGATAAAAGTAAAAATGTGACAAACTATGGATTATTTTCTTTCCTCCTGCAAAGGAAATAGTTTAACTTGCACAGCATGAAGAAAGAGAAAGAAAACTAGCTGGATCACAATAGCAGTTTTGCAGAAATTTTGATTTCTATCTGAAGCATCCCTTTTAGCATTCATTTTAAACTCTAGCTCCTCCTGAAAACAGAAAGATTCCAGGATACAGTGTTTATCAGCAGTGCTACCTTGCAGCATAAAAGACATCTACTTTTGTTACTTTGATTCCTATTGTTTTGCAGAAATAAATATACACAGCTTAGTTTAAGAAAATAATATTGGGGGGGGAGGAAACTCACTTCCCATGTATCCAAAAACCATCACACATTCATAGGAAGATACCAAAAAAAATTTGACTCTTAACTGGTCGATCATTTAACTTAAAAGCATGAAACTACTTTATCTAACTTCCAAATTTTCAGAGCCCAACAAATAGTTTTAAAATAAATCTTTCCAGTCTCAACTTAACTATGATGCCCAAAAGACACATGTTCTTGACTGTATGGTTTTTGACTATTGAATTTTCTGCTTCACAAATAAAGATTTCATCCAAAAGAGAAGAATTTTTACTTTTTTTTAAAGGAAATTCATATGCATGAACACTCATTTAAATCTAGGACTAAAGGCTCTAAGAATCGCACACCTAAAGTAAAGAGGTTGGAAAGAAATAAGTCTGTTTGATGATGTGTATCACACAAATTATGAGTTGAATAGTTGTTCTAGCACATGAAAGATTTGTCTCAAGATCAATATTTTTATTCGCAAGCTGAGTTTTTAATTACTCCTTAATGCTTTCTACAAGAGTGGTGTTGCATGCAAGGAAAACATGGTCACAGCTATGAGCCCCACAGCTCTTGTCCTTTCTGTCTCATGTGTATTTCATTTCCTCTCTAATTTGCGATGTTTCTTATCAGTTTCTCACTCTAAGAAACTCTCTCGTGTAGTGGTCTGTGCTTCTCAGGCCCACCTTCACTTCATCTTTTGTAAAAATGAGTAATAAACTAGCCACTGTAAGGATCATACTTTAAAAGAAAGCTTCTGTATTAATACACTAGTTGCACAAATGAGGGGAAAGTCATAATCTCAGCCTGTTGGTAGACACAGGAGATAGCACAGCATCAATAAACCCCTATTTTTGCTTACACCTCCCACATATTCAGAAATCATGCATCTTTTGTTGAAATCAATGTTTCATCTTTTCAGTATACATGGAAAATTACAAGTTCTCGTTGCTCATTCCTTCACCTAAATATTGCATCAATCACACAACATGAATTTTTCCCTTCAGTTTTACTCTACAGTGATATATCCTCTAACAGTCTTCATTTTTTCCACCTCTCGATGGAACACACAAGTTAGTTGGTAAAATTTTTTTTTCCCCTGATTAAAGTATACTGTGAAGTGGTTTAACAGTAAAACATACAACCAGCTATGCAAGAAACATGATTTTGAGAAGAAAACCTATGAAGCAAATACAACTCCTGAATATTATCAATAATTAAATCCATGCATCCTATTAATACTCTGTGCTCTATAAAATACTGGTTATTAAACAAATCATCACCTTTGGAAAGTCTACAGTTTTAAATTTGACCATTTGGTTGAAAATTGAATGACTAACACTTTTCAGTCTAGGACAGTTCAAATCTAGTTTTGGATTGCATGCTCTGAGAACCCTGGATCCTGCTGAGACACTGCTATTTGCCTTTTAGCGTGTGTGTGTGTTCTGAGCTGTTCTCCTTACATTTAAAGGTACACACTGAAACAGCAACAAGTACCATGATAAACAGCTCCTCTGAGAGAGCATAACATCCTTCACAACACACTTGTTACACACATGTACTAAAAATACCAATTCTGTACACAAAATAGCTGAATCCTATGTGTCCAAAATAAAGTTCACAAAAATAAAAAAAAAATCTAATGAATTATAATGTTACCTCAGGATTCTACACCAAAGACTGCATTAATTGTCCAATCTTCAGCACTACAGAGAGCAACCATTATACTCCAAAAACAAGCTATATAGAGCAGATGCTACAGAGGACCAGTACAGACAGCGTGACCTTTTCATATATATCAAAGTCCCTTTACTGTACATACATATAAATATACACACACATGCAGTTGAAACTTCAGTGATGGCAAGACAAAAAATTACCATGAGCAAACAGATCTCCCTACAGACAATATATTATGGAGCATTGCAGGTAAGATTCAGCAATGAAGAGTTATTTTCAAGTTACTTTCACACTTTTAAAGCACTCAATTTTACTTCCATACATTTGTCTTCTATTTTAGAAAACTATTGTACATGTACAAGCAGGTTTGTACTCAGCAGAAGAAAATCATATAGAACGAGAATCTTCTATGACAGAATTTCAAACTAATGACAATTAAGACAACTCAGTTTCTCCACCAGGTTTTATTAAACAAAAAAAAAAAGTTTCCAGCACTGACAGAAATCAAATTAAAAACAAGCATATCACCTACTTTTGAGTTCAAGAAGTTTCCTCCGCAGAAACTAAGTTTTGCACTACAGTTTCCACCCTATTCAAGTTCATATACTGTGCACTGAATAACTTCACATTAATTACTTCAACATTGATTGTGTTTATGAAAGGACAGATAACTGATATGAAGGGGAAGGAACATACGTGAAGCTAGAGTATCTCTCCTGGTAACACAGGACCAGAACAAACAGCTTGTCTGTATACACGGAGCAAGAAAGACAAAATAGAGACTAGAAAATAGAAACAGATGAACTGACAAATAAAAAAAGAAAATTATTTCAGTATCATGTGTAATAAAACAAGGAAGTTAACCAGCAAAAAATTCAGAAATGGAAAAAGAAAAAAAGATAAAAAATTCCTAATTAAGCTGAGCACAATCAGAAAGACAAAGAAGGCCTAAAAATACCAAGAGGGACTACATGCAATTTATTAATTAAACTACATCACCTCTTAATATTACAAGTCTAAAACTACTTGGATGCTATATTATTTTCATTTTCAGTGGTCTTTGGGATCACTGTGCCATCATGCACTTCATGCTGACTCCCGAACAGTATTTGTGTTTAGCCTGGGAAACACTATGGTTAAAAGCCTGAAGACATACAGAATCAAAGTAACATTTAGGTTGGAAAAGACCTTTAAGACAGGGGAGTCTCTATCTCAAAGTGTTGAAGCACAATTTGCACATTCAAATGCAGTATGAAGTATGTTATCACTCTGAACACGTGTAAAAATGTGCCTTGAATTCTTGCTTTAAAAATGTTTATTGTCTTTCCCAAAGTACTGCAGTCTAGTAATCACCTAGTAAGATGGATCAAGAGCTAGAAGAATACTCTAAAATTTTGTCACATCCTTCTCATGTGCCACTTCAGTTGTAGCTACCATACAACCTATAGACAAGGAAAGGGCTACCATTCCCTGATTTTGCCATATGGTCTGGTCCCACCCAAAGCAGATGATGTGGTAAGATTTGATTTCTGCCTATATGTGAACTGGTTTTGTATAATCTTTATTCCCGTGACTAATGCAATCCACCTTCCAAGAAAATAGTAACATCTCATTTAAATGGTAAAATCCTAACAGAGAGCACTGAGCCCACCACACACCTCTGCAGCTGTGGGAAGTGTGCACACTCTCAGAGAGTGCACACGTGTAAACACAATTCTGATTCCTGTGCTTCTATTACTCACTGTGCAGAAAAAATAATTTATTTTCTCCTTGACTTTAAATGCCCTTGAAATAGACCATGTATTTTAATGAATAAGAATAGCAACAAGTTAAATTACTAGTAGTTCAGTGTTAAGGAACTATTAATTAAGGAAGTTAATTGCAAAGATAATGGCTGGTTTATTGAATCATATGAGCATTCATTCCATTGGCTTTCACAAGAAATTCAGGGTGTGGTTTCCTGGTCAGTTTTATCCATGGCTAGAGTGAGCAAAGGCAGTCATGTCATTCCTCACCCTTGTGTTTCCACAGCTCTCACCACCGTGACTAACAATTGCAAGGCAGCATGGTACCATCATAATTTATTTTACCATGCAGTTCGCATATGACAGTTGCTACACTATGAGGGAGGTGCAGAAATGTACTGTTGAGGATGGTGCTGCTCTTTTGGCAGCAGACCTTAGTTTCAACAACTTCAGCCAAGAGGGAAACATGAAGAGCAGGAAAGAATGGTATCAACAGAGCACCTACCCACTCTGCAAAGAGTGTCAAAAATGCTGCCTCTAAGTCCAATGAAAAACTCACGTCCACAGACCTGAAGAAATAGGAACAATTTTCACATGCTGAAATGAGAAAAGAAAAAGGAAAAAAAGTCTCTTAAATATAGTATTTCATTAAAAATATGCAGCACCAAATGAAACTGTAAGTACAAAATATATACAATGGTCAAAAGCAGGAAAACCAAAAGCAAAAGTGCAGTTACATGCAACAGTTAATGAGTGCAAAAGAATTAAGAACTCCAACTTGAAACAACAGCTGCAGGCATAATTTTATGATATAACTAACTCTCATCCTCATGTTTTGACACAAGATTTTGTTTAATCAGGATATTCTCTAAAACAAAGTTGAGAAACACACACTTGTGCTTATCACTTAGTACAGGATTAGTCCAGCAGAAAACCTGACATATACTCCCCGGTAGAACCCAAATCAACTCCTTATCTCCCCAGACAGGGTACACAAAGCAGATTAATTGTCTTGACTATAGACCAAATCAAAAGAACAGCAATTTGACAACTGCTAGGAAAACTAGGAGATTTATTCATATTTTGCTATTTTCATGCTTCTGATTGTGAAAGATTATTTCCATTTCTGATTATATCAGACAGTAGTAGTAAACAAGATTTGGGAGTGAACAGCAAGCTCAGAAGGAGAGATAACTTCATTCATACCAGGCTGTGCTACTTTTTTTTCACAAGCACATAACTCAAAGTGGGTTAAAAACAGGTATTTATGAAGCAACTATAGGGAAAAAAACTGTAATTCTATGTAAAATACAATTTTTTTTAAAAGGCTCCTGAGCTAGAAATCTATGGATAATAAGAAGGAAGTGGTTGGTGACTCTTTAAAAGCTTGAGCATTATCTTCCAGAATTCTGAAGTCTTTTTACCTGATGATTTAATCTGGTACCAGAATGACTGAATTTAAGGAGTTGAATTTAATTTGAAAATTAAATACTGTTGCTATGTACAGTGTTGTTCCTGAGTTTCCCTCTTACTAACCCACAAGGAGGCCACTAACCTCAACTATAAACACTCATAGGTTTAGGTACATATCTGGTTTGCTTCTGATAGCCAACAAAAAATTCCAGTTCACACCACTCTGGTTTCTTTGAATTTTTTAACTTGAGTCACATATTCCTGCTAACAAAATAAGCTTAAATAAAGAACCAAACAAAACCAGAATTTCTTTGCCATAAAACTGAAATTCTCACAGCTTTTCACAGAAATTTTCTGATCCAAATAAAAATTATTTCTCTGTGTTTATTTTTACATATTCTCGCCCTTATTAAATATAAGGTTTGGATCTAAATTAGCCTCAGCATTTCACGGAAAGAAACTGATGCCTCTATTTCACTTCTATATTAAAGAAGCATGGACGCATAATTTTTCTTCTCCTACTTTTTTTTTTTATTATCAAATGCCCTTGAAAATAAAAAGCTGCATGACAGCTTATGAAAAATTTTGTTTTACTTGAGGTTTACTAGGGCAGTTTTAATCAACAACTCAGTAGCCTGCATTTTCAACTAACAGTTTGGAGATCAACCAATGGCATTCAATTCTCAGAAGGTATTTAGCATCTTCTAACAAAAAAAAACATTCCCAAATCACTCAAAAACCCCAGGTCTTCCTGAATTGTCACAGGCAGCACTTAGCATCTCAGAGCATACTCAAACTTGCAGTTATTACCAACCACCTGTAGCTTCACTGAAACACATAAAGGCTCGACTTCAGAAAATTTCTTTAAAAACACTCAGTTTATGTTTACACCTTTAATATGTCTATAGTCTTTGTTTCACTCTCCCAAAAGTTTATGAGGGAGGTTCTACTTTGCAATGTTAGATTTGTACAGTTTAAGAACTACATATATTTTACCTGCATCATCTACCTAGAAAAAATGTCAACATTAAGTTATCTTTATTAGTATTTCGGGGCAGTACACAAACTGAAACAAGACTCTTCTTCCCCTCTTTCTCAACTGAAACAATAAAACCTTGATGAAAATTTAAAAAAAAAAATACTTGGGAAAAGAGGTCATCATACTAGTTGTATGACAGCATAGGAATCATAAACCCACATTATATAGCAATTCCACAACTTAAGAAAAAAACCACAAAAAAGCACCCCTGTATTGTCAAATAGAACACAGGAAAAACAAAATTACAAGTTCCTCTACAAGTACATTTGACAAATTAATTTTAAAAATATTCTCACTCCAGTGAGAA